>NW_013570929.1:6249-6861 GCF_000499745.2 Eimeria mitis | reverse complement strand
CTGAGGAAGACATTGATCCTGCATGCAGTGCTGCTGCAGCCGACGCTGCTGCTGCGCATGCTGCTGCTGCCGTTGCGGCGCGGTATATAAAAAGGGGCCCCCAGCAGGGCAATATATAAGTATATAAAGCAAAACCCAAACAGAGAAATGTATATAAAAAGAAAAAATAATATTTATTTTAAATAAATAAATATATATTTTATTATAAAGAAGAAGAAAACATACAAGCTCTCTGCTTCTCTATACTATACAGCTTGAGGTGTACACGCAGGGCTGCTGCGGGCCCCGCTATATAGGTGAGAGAAAGGAGAGGTTTAGTGTTTTATTTTTCTTTTTTTTATATAAAATATTAAACATTTTCATAAATAAATATAAATTAATTATATTTAAATAGAAAACGAAACAAAAACATGAAGCAGGAAGCACAAACACCCCCTATACCTCGATAAACCCTAAACCCTACTAAACCCTAAACCCTACTAAACCCTAAACCCTCAAATACCTGAACCCCCAGCACCCCAAACCAACCAAAACATCTACAGGTGCTGCAGGGCAAAACCTAAAACAAACAAAACATAAAAACCAACAAAAATATACAAATTAAAACACAAA
>NW_013570929.1:5486-6055 GCF_000499745.2 Eimeria mitis | reverse complement strand
AGTGTAGGGGGGGCGGGGGGGAGGATTAGTATAGAGAGAAATGCATGCATTATATTAATATATTATTTATGTATTTTATTTATATTTTATTTATATTTTATTTATATTTTATTTATATTTTATTTATATTTTATTTATATTTGTTTTTTTTTGTTAGTATTGTTGTATGGTGGTGTGTTGTTATACGAAAGGGAAACCCTCATATGCAACCCCACTAAACCCTAAACCCTAAACCCTCGACTAACCCTCAAGCAATAAACCCTCTATTGAACCCTAAATAACCCTAAAACCCTAAACCCTAAACCCTAGAACCACCACTAAAGCCTAAACCCTAGACCCTCAACTGAACCCTAAAACCCTACTAAACCCTAAACCCTAAACCCTATAAGACTAAACTCAAACTGTACTAAGCCTTCTACTGAACCCTAAACCCTAAACCCTAAACCCTAAACCCTAAACCCTTTGCTAAACCCTCCACCCATATATTGCGTTATTATATTATTTCATCGATCGTCTCCTTCGCACCCAAGGGTGCTGGGGGACAAACAAAAGGCTCAAATACAGATAGA
>NW_013570929.1:5232-5386 GCF_000499745.2 Eimeria mitis | reverse complement strand
ACCCTACTAAACCCTAAACCCTAAACCCTATAAGACTAAACTCAAACTGTACTAAGCCTTCTACTGAACCATAAACCCTAAACCCTAAACCCTAAACCCTTTGCTAAACCCTCCACCCATATATTGCTTTATTATATTATTTCATTGATCGTCT
>NW_013570929.1:4897-5132 GCF_000499745.2 Eimeria mitis | reverse complement strand
ATGCATGCATGCACTTGTTTTGGGGCTTTCTACTGGTCCGCTGCTGCTGCTGGCAGCAGCAGACCCTCGAACATACATATAAAACAAATTGGGGCTGCATGCAACACCAAAGACCCATTCATCCTTCTTACCCCTGCATGCATGCATGCATGCATGCATGCATGCAACTGCATGCATGCATGCAACTGCATGCAGCCCCATACAACAGCTGCATGCATGCATGCATGCATGCAAC
>NW_013570929.1:4432-4797 GCF_000499745.2 Eimeria mitis | reverse complement strand
AGTGTAGGGGGGGCGGGGGGGAGGATTAGTATAGAGAGAAATGCATGCATTATATTAATATATTATTTATATATTTAATTTATATTTAATTTATATTTTATTTATATTTTATTTATATTTTATTTATATTTTATTTATTTTTGTTTTTTTGTTGTATGGTGGTGTGTTGTTATACGAAAGGGAAACCCTCATATGCAACCCCACTAAACCCTAAACCCTAAACCCTAAACCCTCGACTAACCCTCAAGCAATAAACCCTCTATTGAGCCCTAAATAACCCTAAAACCCCAAACCCTAAACCCTAAACCCTAGAACCCCCACTAAACCCTAAACCCTAGAACCCCCACTAAACCCTAAACCCTAGG
>NW_013570929.1:3759-4179 GCF_000499745.2 Eimeria mitis | reverse complement strand
CGCACCCAAGGGTGCTGGGGGACAAACAAAAGGCTCAAATACAGATAGAATGCATGCATGCATGCATGCACTTGTTTTGGGGCTTTCTACTGGTCCGCTGCTGCTGCTGGCAGCAGCAGACCCTCGAGCATACATATAAAACAAATTGGGGCTGCATGTAACACCAAAGACCCATTCATCCTTCTTACCTCTGCATGCATGCATGCATGCATGCAACTGCATGCATGCATGCATGCATGCAACTGCATGCAGCCCCATACAACAGCTGCATGCATGCATGCATGCATGCATGCATGCATGCAGCTGTTGTATGGGGCTGTATTTGGGTCTAAGCCTCCACCCCAAGCAGCGCCTTCACTCTCTGTTGTATTCCTCTAAACCCTACCCCCTAACCCCTAAACCCTAAACCCTAAACCCTAG
>NW_013570929.1:3153-3659 GCF_000499745.2 Eimeria mitis | reverse complement strand
ATGCATGCATGCATGCAGCTGTTGTATGGGGCTGTATTTGGGTCTAAGCCTCCACCCCAAGCAGCGCCTTTACTCTTTGTTGTATTCCTCTAAACCCTACCCCCTAACCCCCAGACCCTAAACCCTAAACCCTAGACCCTAAACCCTAAACCCTAAACCCTAAACCCTAAACCCTCGATTAGGGTTTACGGGCCCCAAAGATAGCTGTCCCTATACGCACTTGGGTGCTGCCGCTGCTGATGGCTGCATGCATATCCCGAGACATACCCATACTCAGCTGCAGCTCCTCTCCTGTATACACAAAATAAATAAATAAATAAATATATAAATATATAGATAAATTAAAAAGTAATATATATATATGTATATATATATATAGTACAGATAATAAAAACCCTAAACCCTAAACCCTAAATTTTTATATATTTGTCTCCTCCTCTCTCATGCTTATATCTCTCTGTCTCTTTTGTATGTGTATTTATTTCTTTTTTTTTTTTGTTTTATTT
>NW_013570929.1:0-633 GCF_000499745.2 Eimeria mitis | reverse complement strand
CCCCACACCAGCTGAGCTGCCTATACACCCCACACCAGCTGAGCTGCCTATACACCCCACACCAGCTGAGGTGCCTATACACCCGAGAGCAGCAACTGAGGTGCCTATACACCCCAGAGCAGCATCTGAGGTGCCTATACACCCGGCGTGTTGCTGCTGCTGCTGCTGCTGCTGCTGCTGCTGCTGCTGCTGCTGACCTATGAAATGCCAGTGGAGATTCTGCGGCAGCAGTTTTGCTTTTTCTATTAATTCTTTTAAATAATTTTCGCCGAAGTGCTGCTGTCCTGCTGCTGCTGCTGCAGCAACAGCAGCAGCAGGATGAGCCTTAGATACAGCAACAAGAAGAGGAGGTTTTATATTCTCAACTTCTGCTGCTGATGCTCCTGCTGCTGCTGCTGCTGCTCTTGCTGCTGCTGTTGCTTCTTCTATCTCACGCCGTGCTGCAGCTAGCTGCTCAGGTATATATGCATACTGCTGAGGGTTTGTGTTCTCTGCTGCTGCTGCTGCAGCAGCAGCAGCAGCAGCAGGATCTGCTGCTGCTGCTGCTGGTGCTGCTGCTGCTGTGCTGCTAGGCATTGCTGCTGCTGCTGATAGTGCAGCAGCTAGCTGCGGATGAGAGGAGAAGCAGCAGCA
>NW_013570928.1:5275-7814 GCF_000499745.2 Eimeria mitis | reverse complement strand
TATCCAGGGGATGAAGCAGCAGCAGGAGGGAAATTCAACGCAGCATCAGGAGCAGCAGCAAGCGGAGAAGAAGCAGCAGCAGCAGGAAACGTCCGTAGAAGTCTAGCTGAAGTCTCCCCCCTGCTGCTGGGGGCCGTTCTTGACTGCCAGCGAGAGCTGCGGCAGGAGCCCCCCAAAGCCCCCAAGCCAGTGAGCGACACGCTACTTGTCTTCAGCTGCCTGCTGCTGCTTTTCATCCTCGTGGTAGCTCTCCTCGCTCTTTGGTGGCTGCGTGCGAAGCGTCGCCAGCAAAAGGCAGCCAAGTTACAGCAGCAGCAGCAGCAGCAAGAGCAAGACGAGAACGACCCAGGGCCCACAACCAGCGACCTCGGCAGGGATTTCATGTCAGGCGCGGAGGCTGACTGCCAGTCCCTTGCAGACAGCAGCAACGCAGAAGCAGCTGCAGCTGCTGCTGCAGGCGGCCAGTACAGGGGCCCCTTATCAACGCAGCAACTGCTGCATCACAGCAGCACGCCCGCCGCGGCTCCTGCTCTGTACGCCACAGCGGCCTATGCGGGGACTTCTCTGCCTTATATGCTTGAAGCAACGCAGCAGCATCAGCAACACCAGCAGCAGCAGCAGCAGCAAACCAAGCCAGTCCATATGGCCGCTGCAACGGCACCTGTCTTTCCTTCCGATGCAGCAGCAGCAGCAGCAGCTTCAGGGTCTGCTGATGAGAACTCCCTCGCCTTCTTTGCCCCCGTATATTACACAGGCCTTACAGGAGACCGGGGCCTAGTGAGTCTGGATGCAGACAGCCACAGCATGGGCGCTGGGGGAGCTGCTGCTGCTGCTGCTGCAGAAGCCGAATGCCGGCAAACGCCCTACCCCAACCAGCAACAGCAGCAAATGCTCCTGCTGCAGCAACAACAGCGGCAGCTGCGCCACCACGCAGCGCGCGCATCATCGGCTGAAGAGGGGTCTCAGGCAGCTGCACCGGGTGCTTCCTACGTAGGTGCTGCTGTTGCCGGCCCGCAACAGCAACAGCAGCAGCAGCGGCAGCTGCACCCCACAGTCTCCCGCAGGGAGAATTCGTTCGATGGAGGGGCGCGGGCGGCGCCGGGAGATAGCGGCGTTCCCTCTGGAGGCATTTCAGTAATATCCGAAGATGACGAACTCTACCCAGAAGACTCGGCGAGCTGCATGGTCGTGACCGCTGCCCAACGGCGAGAAACAGCAGCAGCAACAGCAGCGACAGCTGCCGCAGCTGCAGGCAACGCCGCACCCAGAGGCTGCAGACACAAGGCGGGAGTCACCAGGCAGCTGTCTGCTGCTCAGGGCTTCAGCAGGGGCAGGGCCTCTCAGCCCACTCAATTTCCAGGAGAGGTGCTACAGAGGAGACAAGCCCAAACATGAAGCAACTAGGGGTAACTGGCATTTAGCTAGCGCTAGCTGGCGGTCAGCTAGCGCTCGACGGCCTGCCGCAAACGCCACTGGGGCCCCAGCATACGCCCAGGGCCACCGCCCTGCTGCAGGTGCAACCAGCCACCGGGCCAGCTAGCTAGCTAGCTATCCATCCTTGCCCCCCGCTGCCCCTCAGCTAGCTAGCNCTGGCTAGCTAGTTAGCTAGCTACAGACGTAGAAAACGTAGATGAAGCCAACAAGTATGCGCCACGCTAGATAGCTAGCTGGTCACACAGCTAGACAGCCATACTACTAGATAAAAAGGGGCCGTGAAGAAGATAGTTGCTCACGGCCCACCGACCTGCAGGTGCAGCTAGGACCTGCAGGCGTGCGCAGCTGGGCGTCAGTGATTCAGCTGGCTGGCTAGCTACGTGGCTAGCAGCCTGGCTAGCTGCCTGGCCCCTTAGTCCGCTGTTCCTTGGGGCCCTCGCCCCCAAATTTCATGAGGAGGATGTTGATCCCGCAATGCTGTTTTCTATGAATGCATTGAGGCTGCTTTTGATATTAATGACTGCTGTTGCTGCAGTTGCTGTC
Organism: Eimeria mitis; assembly: GCF_000499745.2. NCBI lineage: Eukaryota > Apicomplexa > Conoidasida > Eucoccidiorida > Eimeriidae > Eimeria > Eimeria mitis. The sequence goes on along the minus strand of NW_013570928.1, from coordinate 5,837 downwards.
GTTGCTGCAGCTCCGGCAGCGCTGCAGCTGTAGCGGTTTGCGCTGTTTTTGGTGTTGGAATAACACCGTTTCTGGATTTTGTTTAACGGATGGGTAGAAGCGAGAGGAGCGACGAAGGCGTTTCCTCCTTAGTTGTGTCTACTGCCGAGAGCACAGCTGGTGCCGAGTTACTGCTGCTGNCGACGAAGGCGTTTCCTCCTTAGTTGTGTCTACTGCCGAGAGCACAGCTGGTGCCGAGTTACTGCTGCTGGTGGGCTGGTGCTGCCGCTGCTGCGTAAGCGCTTGCTCCGTTCGGCTGCTGCGTGTTGCACACCCAGGAGCAGCAGCAGCAGCAAATCCACAGCAGCAGCAGCAAATCCATCCACAGCAGGAGCAGCAGCAACCGCAGAGGCTAGATTCGCAGCAGTAGCAGAAGCTGCAGCGGAAGCTGCATTCATTCGAGAGGCACTATAGCGGAAGTAAAACTGCCACTGCAGCGATTTGAATGAAAGAAAAGCAGCAGACAGCAAAAGGGACAAGGGATGAGAATAGGAGACAGGTGGGGTAAGATACAGGCACACCG
>NW_013570928.1:4944-5175 GCF_000499745.2 Eimeria mitis | reverse complement strand
CAAACCGATACAAACACACGGACAGATACACACAAGCAGATAGAGACATACAAACGAGAAGACGAACAAAAAATGAGGAATAGAGAGACACACATAGAGACACGCAAGAAGAAGCAAGCAGAGAGACAACCAAAGTGCGGCAAAAAGAGGGAACAAACAAACCGGGAGAAACGAAGGGAACAAACAAACACGAGACGAACACAGCAAGACAGACAAACAGAGACAAACGCA
>NW_013570928.1:3934-4844 GCF_000499745.2 Eimeria mitis | reverse complement strand
AGGCACTATAGCGGAAGTAAAACTGCCACTGCAGCGATTTGAATGAAAGAAAAGCAGCAGACAGCAAAAGATACAAGGGATGGGAATAGGAGATAGGTGGGGTAAGATACAGGCACACCAACGGAGACAAACATGCAGAAAAGAGCGGTGAAAGACAAACAGACAGATCCAAATAAGGAGAGAAGAAAAGAAAGACGAACAGACGGAGGGAAATCGAGACAAACCGATACAAACACACGGACAGATACACACAAGCAGATAGAGACATACAAACGAGAAGACGAACAAACAATGAGCAATAGAGAGACACAAACAGAGACACGCAAGGAGAAAGAAGCAAGCAGAGAGACAACCAAAGTGCGGCAAACAGAGGGAACAGACAAACCGGGAGAAACAAACAAAGGGAACAAACAAACACGAGACGAACACAGCAAGACAGACAAACAGAGACAAACGCGCAGAGAGGCAAAACAACAGACGCAAGCAATGAGGGACAAGCAGGCAAACAAAGACAAACAATGAAACAAGCAAACGATGGAGGACAAACAGGGCGAGGAGCGTTTCCACTAATGGCGGCTTCAACACGAAGGCTTCGACATACAACCGCATTGGTGTTGAGGTGTCTCTGTCTGTACTTTCAGGTTTTGTTTCTCTCAAATGCAAATTAATTAACTTGAGTTAAATAGAATTAACCAGAAAAGAAAGAATTGGTTTTTGCAGAACACAAGGTCTCCGCAAGCAGGTCTATAAAGACAGGGGAGACAACCCTGTTGATGGTTTAGGGTTTGCACCCTAGGCTCTAACAGCTGAAGTACCGTTGTTTGGCCTGATGCTTTGCACTTGCTGAGTAGGGTTTAGGGTTTAGAAATGCTTAGGGGTTGGGCTTTGGGGCTTTTTCCTGGGGACGGAC
>NW_013570928.1:0-3834 GCF_000499745.2 Eimeria mitis | reverse complement strand
CTATAAAGACAGGGGAGACAACCCTGTTGATGGTTTAGGGTTTGCACCCTAGGCTCTAACAGCTGAAGTAGCGTTGTTTGGTCTGATGCTTTGCGTTTGCTGAGTAGGGTTTAGGGTTTAGAAATGCTCAGGGGTTGGGCTTTGGAGCTTCTTGCTGGGGACGGAGAGAGGAGGGTTTAGGGCTCCGGATTTAGGGCTTCTTCTTCGATGAGGGTTTTTGCTTCTTTCCGGAGGAAGGGGCACTACCAGTCGATGTCTCAGGGTTTACAGCAGCAGCTACTGCTGCTCCTGAGGTTGGAGAAGCAGGAGGAGCATATTCCTCTCCATATAGCTGGGCGATGCGGACGGGGTCGTGTGGAGTGTATTGGATGGCGTGACGGCTGTATAGGGGCCACGACGGCACACACACAACAGCAGCAACAGCTGCAGCAGCCAGCAGAATGCAGCAGCTGTTAGCGAATGACTCTGTTACAAACCCAAAGATAAAACCAAACGTCGTCCCCAAGGCAAACAACGAGAGCAGTAAACGCTGCAGCACCTCCTGTGAACGGAAATCAACAACCCCCTCCTTCAAAGACGCCCAAATCGAATGCAATGTTTCCATCATCATCGCCGCAAGTGGCAGCAACAGCAACAGCAACGGCAGCAGGGGTCTCAGCTACAGCAGCGGAAGCCTCTCCAGGCGCCCCGATGAAACCCGCTGCAGCAGCAGCACNGCAGGGGTCTCAGCTACAGCAGCGGAAGCCTCTCCAGGCGCCCCGATGAAACCCGCTGCAGCAGCAGCACCGGCAAACAGCAACAGCAGCACAGAAGGTCCTCCGGCCCTTCACCACATCCGCTGCTCCTCTGTTAGCGGCTGCTATCTGACGCGTCTGTACTTGTTGGTTGTCTCTGGTGTCTTTGTCTTGCCTGCCCCCCGCCGAGGTGTTTCTTCAGTGTTCGGCGCACCTCGCGCCCGCATTCAACGACTTCGCCGTTAAAACGAGTTAAAAGAATTAAAAGATGAAAACGGTTAAACACAAACACGCAAAGAAAACACACTCTTCCGGCCGCCGCAGCCGCCCGTACTGCGCCGCCTTCCGGAAGGCTGGTCTAAGCACGCATCAGTAGAAAAAGGAATAACACAAAAACATATAAATATAGTGAAGGGAACAAAGTGAAATATGCGTGAAAGCCCTGTTTCGTAAGATGCTCTCCACGCTGCTGATGATGCCGCTGCCGCTGCTGCTGCTCCCGTTCACTGGCTGCAGCGTTCAGGGCCCCTCAGAGAGTAAGATGGTATAACAACTTTTTAATGTGTGAATTGTATAAGGCCACTGTAGTGACGCACCTCAGTCTAAGCAGAGGAGCGGCGTAAACTGCAACTAAGTCAGACACCCGAGATGCGTGTTTTGAAAGAGCAGCTGATTGCCCCCCGCTTTCGTAACGTTGTGAGCACTGCGGAACAAGGGCCTCGGGCGGGCGTGGAGAGAAAGCAGCCCGCCATGTTGCAGCGCCTCGTGTTGCAACTCCTTTCTTATAGGCAGTGTAGCGCGGTGCAACACAATGATAGTGACAGGCTTGACACCTTCGAGTAAAGGCAACAGTACCTACTCGGATTAAGACGATGGGAGCCAGTGTGTATTAACGTGAATAAGAACATAATTCGTGTGATATATTAACATTACTGTTCTGCGGATTGTGCACTGGTGCTGTCAGTCACGCCAACGGTTTCAGGCCCAGGGAGCCCTGGCCTGAAACCACTGGCGCNTGTGCACTGGTGCTGTCAGTCACGCCAACGGTTTCAGGCCCAGGGAGCCCTGGCCTGAAACCACTGGCGCCAGGAGCAGACCGAGCCTCCTCGGATTCTATCATGCTCTCCGGTAAGACTATTTTCGTCTCTATCGTCTTGGACTTATTGTGTTCGCCAAGGGGAATGTCGGCCCCTTCACCCCTTTGGCGTATTATGTGTGTGAACAATTGATGATACCTTTCAGTGGGACGCGAGCTGTATGCAGACTGGCAGAAATAGGTATAATAGTTTGTTCCAACCTGTGTGTTGGAATCACCTCCCATTGTAACGTGAGGAGGAACCGAACTCCTTGGGGGAATATACACACTTCAGCCAACGAAAGAGTCGAACCCCGCCAGTCGACCTGGGGGTCCCCTGCAGAGCACCGGGGGTACTACAGGCAACCAGACATGCAAGCATAACGACGGTCCCTTTCCTGCGTGCATTAACACTGTGTACGGTTGTTAAACAACTAAACGGCCCGGAATTACGAGCCTGCATGCGAGCAGAAGGACACGTAGCGACTCCATACAGATTGCCCTACATCTGGCTCCCACCTCCACCCGGAGCAACACACGCATTCATTTTGCCCAGGCTCCCCAGAAGGTATGGGTGCATGGAGGGAGGAGAAAGTGACTGATGGAGCACTGAAAAACGAAAGGAAAAGAAAAAAATGTCAGTGTATATGCACAGGGTGAAGTCTGTGTGCGGCTGAAGGTGGTCTGTGGAGCCCGACGTGTACGACTAGTTTGAGGGACGGGTTAAAGATGAAGTAGTGGTGGAGCCAGAGGCGTCTGTGAAACTGTTTCTACCGAGTGCGGGCTGCTACTCTGCTGCTGCTGCAGCGCTTAAGGGAGTGATGTAGCGCGGCAACAGACAGAATGCTGCGAGAAGCAGCAGGAGGCAAAAAAAAAGGGTGATGAGGTGTACTAGCTGGAAGCGGCGTCAAGACGAACCGACAAAGCAGCGAACAAGAAAATCAACAATTAAACAAACAAAACAACGATTAAACTGTACAAAGCAGGGCAGATTTAAACAAATACAAAGAGGAAACAATCAGTGCAAAGGAAAACGGCGTTTGCGCCTCCATACAGGGCCTTCCCGCTGCTGCTGCTCGTGTTGCAGCGCCTGCTGTTGCTGCTGTTGCTTTTGCTGCAGTACCTGCTCTTGCTGCTGTTGCTCTTCCTGCAGTACCTGATTTTGCTGCCGCTCTTGCTGCAGCACCTGTTGCGTCTGCTGCTGCTGCTGCTCGTGTTTTCCCTGAGAGTGCTGCAACGAAGGAGGAGCGTCGGCGTCAGCTGCAGTAGCAGGGGGACAGGCACGCAAAGCAACACCAACAACAGCTGGGGCAGCAGCAGCAGAAGAAGCCCCGTGCGAAAGCAGCTTTTCCCCCTCCTTTGTGTCCCCCCCTTCAGTCTCCTGAAGCCTTTGTGTCATTGGCAGTGTATCCTCAGAAGCACTCTCCGTATCTGCTGATTCGTGCTGCGGTTGCTGCTGCTGGAGCAGCTGCAGTTGTTCCTNTCAGAAGCACTCTCCGTATCTGCTGATTCGTGCTGCGGTTGCTGCTGCTGGAGCAGCTGCAGTTGTTCCTCGTCGTGTTGCTCCTCCTCCAGCACCTCCATTCGGTCATCCTGATGCCGTTTGTCGTGCTGCTGCTGCGGCGGCGATGCAGGGCATTCGGCTGGCGGATGTTGCGGCTTTTGGCTGAGTAACTGCAGCAGCAGCTGCTGCAGAGAGTTGCCTTGTTTCTCTTGCTGCTGCTGCTGCTGCGTCTCTTGCTGCATTGTTTGCTGCTGCAGAGTTTGCTGCTGTTGCGGCGGCAGCAGCGCTTGCTGCTGCTCGCGTTGTTGCTGCATGTGGTCTGCGGATTCGTCTGCCGGCTCCGCCTTGACGCAGATTTGCCGTAACGCTAGAGGCAGCAATTCTGGTGTAGAGACAAACACTTTCTCAGACAACAAAGGCGCAGTGCTAGCAGCAGCCCTTTCACCAGCATCTGCAGCAGCAGCTGGTGCTGTTGCTTCAGCTGCTGCTGCCTGAGCGTCACCAGCTGCCGATCCTAAGAC
>NW_013570927.1:6624-7906 GCF_000499745.2 Eimeria mitis | reverse complement strand
TGCCCCGGCTTTGGTTAACTAAAGGCGGAACTGCTTCTGAACTGCCATAATAATGACGGTTCATTATCTACGGCGCAGTGGAAAGCTTTGCATCGAGAAGTGGTGGTGGCGGTTTCTTTTTCTACCTCCCGCCCTGTGCTTCTACGCATGAGGCAACATTTTGGGCCTGGTAAGGCTCACTAGTATCGAACTGTAGGCTAAGGAGGCTAAACAACATTTGGAGTCCCTCAAATATAGCATTTGAACATGAGTCCGTAGGCTTTGGCTGCTGTACCTTGCGGTGAAAGGAGACGGTGTGCAAGGGAAGTGAGGCAGATGAGCATTTTGGCATGGTCTCGCTGAACTTGATACACCAGTTTCTGCTGTAGTGGGGGCTGGTCGTTGAGTGCCAAGGATGCGTTTAGAATTGGGAACGATGTTAGTGTGGGCATTGGGGTGGAGCTTGTCTCGGCATGCTTGTGGGGTTTGCCCTGGTAGGGGAACTGCAGCATAGAGCGTGTTCACGCAGGACAGAACGCCGCCTTCCTGCTCCTACGCATAAGGTCTGTGGATTTGTAATCAGGGCTCCTGCTTGCAGAGGAATCCTGTAAGGAGAACTTCCAGAGACTGCAGGAGAGGTGACTGCCCGGGGATCGACCCTGGCATGTCCAGCGGTGAAGGGACCGACATCAAACCAGAAATTTGTTCCGCGTATTTTCGAGTGGCGATTCCTGGACATGTTCATACGAGAGCTATTGGTTCCGCTTGGTCGTTCCACATCCTAGCAAGCTGTACGGCGCCTTCTGGACTTATGCACAGACGGTAGGCGAAATCCCTCCTGGATACCCTCCTTTATATTATTTCAAGAACTGAAACCGATATAAAGAACCTTAATAATATACAGATTTGCGCTCCGGACTCTATTCCAGCAAACCTGGGGGCACCTTGCTCAAACCCTGGTGTTACAGCAGCGGACGCCTAGGCAGTGCAAGTTTCCCAACGCCCCAGGATACACGACCAGTTGTTTGGCCCCACACAGTTGGAGGTGGACGGTGAAACAACAGTGAATATCATTAAAAGTTTTCCCTTCCTCTACCATTCCGGCTTAAGCCTAGATGGATGTCCTGAACTCCACGCAATTGCTGCGCGTACTCACTCGACGTCAGAAGCCAATGCAGAAATCGATGACAAGGGACCGTCGCTGGACTGCCCCAATCGATGCGTCTGCTCTGACTTACCTTCAAAATGCAACTGTTTAATAGAGGCCTTCTACGTTAAAGTTGAAACGATGATTTTTGGTGCA
>NW_013570927.1:6446-6524 GCF_000499745.2 Eimeria mitis | reverse complement strand
CGATGACAGGCGACCGTCGCTGGACTGCCCCAAACGATGCGTCTGCTCTGACTTACCTTCAAAATGCAACAGGTTAAC
>NW_013570927.1:5192-6346 GCF_000499745.2 Eimeria mitis | reverse complement strand
ACCTTGCTCAAACCCTGGTGTTACAGCAGCGGACGCCTAGGCAGTGCAAGTTTCCCAACGCCCCAGGATAAACGACCAGTTGTTTGGCCCCACACAGTTGGAGGTGGACGGTGAAACAACAGAGAATATCATTAAAAGTTTTCCTTCCTCTACCATTCCGGCTTAAGCCTAGATGGATGTCCTGAACTCCACTCAATTGCTGCGCGTACTCACTCGACGTCAGAAGCCAATGCAGAAATCGATGACAGGCGACCGTCGCTGGACTGCCCCAAACGATGCGTCTGCTCTGACTTACCTTCAAAATGCAACGGTTTAATAGAGGCCTTCTACGTTAAAGTTGAAACGATGATTTTTGGTGAGATGGAATGAGAGGGAGACATGAATCTCGGCTACACCCACTGGGCCTACCTAGCAGTGGCACCGGTGGCGGAGAGTGGGCTGCATCGACGATATTTCACTTTCCGAGGGCGAAGCGTTTCATAATATCCCTTCACAACGTGTAATTTGAAGTTGATCCGCGGGGATCCAGGCATAATAGCCTCATCCCCCGTCCGTTCTCTCTTGAAATCGTGCAAACAGCCTGCAGACCATAGGAAATCATGCAAGCTACGGAGTGACAGGTACCTGGAAAGTAAAGGCAGGTCAGCGATAAGCGACAGGTTCTCGCTTCAGTCGCTCAACAGCAACTCTAGAGCGGCATTAACCGACTCGTTTGCCTTGGGACTGCCGAATGGATCCCGCCCAAAATGACCCGAAAATACCATCCCATAGATGTGGATAGCAAAGAATCGTTGGCCATTTTTACATCCCACGCCCCGCCCACTTCATTTGAACGCGTTGAGTACGTTTCTCCATCGAACACGCGCCAGCCTAAGGCGAAGGATGGACACAAGTTACTACGTCGAGGGAAACATCGCAGCAAGTTTTTAGTTGGAGCTTTGGCATCCATTGTCTCAGTTGTGGCGATTTTGGCCTTGTTGGCTTTGTGCCGGACCAGCCAAAGGAGACTCAATTTCGGAGGATCAGTGCGAAGAAACCTTTCGGATACGGAAGATGAAGACAGGATGTCGAGGATTATAGACCAATGTCTGGATTTAGAGGAGGAGCTTGGCCTTGGGCCAGCTGCTTCGCCACCAAGTGAGGAGGCAGGCGAA
>NW_013570927.1:4883-5092 GCF_000499745.2 Eimeria mitis | reverse complement strand
CCTTAGGCCAGCTGCTTCGCCACCAAGTGAGGAGGCAGACGAGGCAAAGGCCAGGCTTGTCAGCATGCTGCATGAATCTGCATCCACGTTCGAACAGATGCGGTTTATTGCCTCACGCGGGCTGGAAGGTGAAGCTCACCCGCCTCCACCTAAGATTCCCCGACTTAATGAGTCATGGGCGTCCGACCGACAAGTGCCTACTGGAGCCG
>NW_013570927.1:4264-4783 GCF_000499745.2 Eimeria mitis | reverse complement strand
GCCTGCAGACCATAGGAAATCATGCAAGCTACGGAGTGACAGGTACCTGGAAAGTAAAGGCAGGTCAGCGGTAAGCGACAGGTTCTCGCTTCAGTCGCTCAACAGCAACTCTAGAGCGGCATTAACTGACTCGTTTGCCTTGGGACTGCCGAATGGATCCCGCCCAAAATGACCCGAAAATACCATCCCATAGATGTGGATAGCAAAGAATCGTTGGCCATTTTTACATCCCACGCCCCGCCCACTTCATTTGAAAGCGTTGAGTACGTTTCTCCATCGAACACGCGCCAGCCTAAGGCGAAGGATGGACACAAGTTACTACGTCGAGGGAAACATCGCAGCAAGTTTTTAGTTGGAGCTTTGGCATCCATTGTCTCAGTTGTGGCGATTTTGGCCTTGTTGACTTTGTGCCGGACCAGCCAAAGGAGGCTAGATTTCGGAGGATCAGTACGAAGAAACCTTTCGGATACGGAAGATGAAGACAGGATGTCGAGGATTATAGATCAATGTCTGGATATG
>NW_013570927.1:1652-4183 GCF_000499745.2 Eimeria mitis | reverse complement strand
CTGTATGAGTCTGCATCTGCTTTTGAACAGATGCGGTTTATTGCCTCACGCGGGCTGGAAGGTGAAGCTCGCCCTCCTCCACCTAAGATTCCTCGACTTAATGAGTCATGGGTGTCCTCCCCGCACCCGCAGATGTCTGCTGGAGCCTTTCCGTCACATCCTAGCGGAATGGCGATTGGCAGTGCAGTCAGTGCTTTGGATGCAGATGCGTGGGTGGAGGAGGAGTCTGAGCTAATGTTGGGTGAAGGGGGCCACCAGTGGTACACGACAAAGGAGGATACGCCAGGTACGCAACATGGCGTCACCATTCGTTCAGGGCGTCCGCCGTCACTTTCTGAAGGGCCGGAATTAAGTAGGCCGCTGGTTTCTTTCTCTTTGGGCAGAGCTCATNTCCGCCGTCACTTTCTGAAGGGCCGGAATTAAGTAGGCCGCTGGTTTCTTTCTCTTTGGGCAGAGCTCATAGCGGTGATTACGCAATGATGCCTGATGCCTGGCTCGAAGACTCCGTGGCGAACACCGATGAACAGGCCTTGCAACAAATGGTGGTGGGCACTGTAACAGGACATCCAAAGGGGGAGACGAGTTCAGCAGCTTCAAGCAGTGCAGATTCTGTGGGAACGTTTATCAAACCTACAGGCGGGAAACCAACGGGTGGAGTCGATCACGGTGTCGTACGTCCAGCTGTCGGTCAGGAGAGTGGTGGAGGTATGTTAGTACAAATGGAAACAGGGCAAAGGATTGACAAACCGAAGGGCTCCATTGCCTTTACTTCGCATGCTCTGAAGGAGTCGGGTTCTGCTACAGCTGTGGGGGCAACCAGTAGTGGAGGTGGGGAGCCCTGTATGTCTAAGCACATTCATCAGCATCCTTTCGTGCGGCTGCCAGCGGTGAATCCGGAGGATATCCGCAGGCATTTCAGCGAGTTCATTTTCCTGCCATTTGATAGAAAAGCGGATAGTCCGATGGGGGCTTACATGATAATGCGCAGATTGTTTGCCAAGCCTTTGCTGACGGCTGGAGATGTGGAGACACTCATGGCCAACGCCGAACAATTAGTAAGGTACGCAACATTCAAACTCACACGACCAGATAACATCCACGCAGCTAGCCGCCGGTTTATGAAACTGTCGTCCTTGTTTATGGTATTTGACCACCTGGTGTGCACAATTGAGCTTCTGGGGGAGAAGATGGATACCGACAGTTGGTGGCCTGGGTTTGTAACGAAGTTCCAAACGGATTATGATCTTCCTGAAAAAGCGAGAATGAAAAGAACAAGCATGCTGAGCCAGCTAGTAAATCGACTGAGTCGTGCGCTATCAATATATAAGCAAAGACGACGCCCGCCACTTCAGGAAGTAATTGAGCTGAAGAGGCTCGTTATTAGGGAGGCATACAACATAGGCCAAATGGCGAATCCACTGTGGCAGCTCTGGATGCAGGATGATAAGGAATTCTCTTCTTCTAGTACCGCTCCTGATAGCCTCCCTGACGGTCGGGCGCACGGTCAAGGAGAACCCAAGCTGCCATGATGTTTACGTCTTACTGGCCGGCTCTTTTATTACAGAGTTCCCCCTCCGTATGCGATGGCCTCATGCTTTTCTGAGTGCCGAAAGTTCTGGGAGTTGAGGGCAAACGAAAGCACCCGCATCAATGTATGCGTGCTATTCTGCTTGGCTATCTGGCTCATCTGCAACTCCCGGTTATTTTCTGCTTACTTAATGCTGCTTCAAAGCGACTGCGGTCTTCAGACATTGTTGCCCCTTGATGGCATCTCACCCACAAGCTGCAAACGGATCGTAGTTGTCACTTGAGCGTCCAGNGCAGCTGACAGAGAAACGCATTTGCCTTCACTTACTCAGGTTGGCATTGCTCCCTTGCTAATCCGTGCTGTGACGAATCTCTATTCGCCTTGCACGAAAAGGGAGCAGTGGCCACATATCGTTATAACCGATCGTGAAGCTGCATGTGAGCTGCCTTGGTAGTGACGATGCCATAGCTAAGGACATGGCGAGCCACTGCACCGAGAACTAAGGGTGGTTTTTTCTTTTCCTCCATGCCGCGTGGAGCTTCTGCGTAGGAAGTACTAAGGTGCGCTTGGCGCTGTTCCAAACTTGCAGCCCTGCAGTACGTTAGACGGTACTTGGAGGAAGTGAACTTTAACGTTTGTATATGGAGCGAGCTTTAGGCTGCCGCTGCTTTTGCGCAATATGAATGGATACGCCTGCAAACGAAGGGAAAGGGATGAGCATTGTAGCATGGAATCTCTGATGTTGACGCATCTATTTCTGGTTGAGTGAAGGCTGGTTCCTGTGGGCGAAGGAATTGTTTAGCTATTTTCAACTATGTCAGTGCTCGCGTAGAAAACGAGCTTCAGTTTGCTTGCTTTTGGTGCTGTCTTGCGGAAGGAATGGCAGCATGGTGTGTTTCAACCCTCGACAGGCCACCTGCCTCCACCACCGACGTTAGGCCTTTGTGCCTCTGTAAGCAGGGCTCCCGGAGAGAAGGGTCAGCTGCAGTTGGGAATTGTTGTT
>NW_013570927.1:0-1341 GCF_000499745.2 Eimeria mitis | reverse complement strand
AATAAACAAACGTTGTAGGGGAGTCCTGCCAACTTTCGTGGCGGGTACAACCGCAGGTAGGACATTGAAATGCAGGGAGGAGCACACAAACTGTCTGTGCCCTTTACGTTTCTGACTGCACAGTTGGTGCGCCTAGTCGCTCGACTGGTAGACGCCGACACGGAAATTCACGCAAGCGGGCTGTTCCTGGAATATCTCNTGGGATGAGAGGAAGCAGTGTGCGCGGAGTACATCCTGGTACGGTAGCGGACGGCTACACAGTGGTGGTAATGCCTCGCATTCGGTTGGGCCCTTCGTGATCTGCAGAGATATGGGATATACATATTAGGATTAAAGGGAGTAAGCCGGCTGATAATTATTTCTGTCGAATTCATATATAATAGTATATGTATACTTAGTTGCCCCCCGTAGATTGCATAACATCAGAAAGAATATTTTTTGGAGGCGTCAGCAACGATGGGGCATCAGAGTAAACCTGCCGAGTAGTCGATCGATAAGAGAAAATATTAACTACGGATAATATTTGGGGAAAGCTTCGTGAAACATTAGGGAAACCACAGTTCTGGTCGCGGGGCGGAACACCCGTCCCCCTCGCAGCGTACGATGCCCTAGACGATCTCCTTTCCCAAGTCCGGTAGCCGTGGACAAACCTTCATTGTATAGCCGCCGCTTGGGAAGCCGTGACCTGTTCCTCCATAATGCACTGTCGCTTTTGTGTTATCGATCTGTGCGAGAATCTCTAAATAAACTATTCTATTCACCTTCTAACCTTACACTAAAATACAACCCAACTAATATGTTGTAGGGCGGAAGCATCACCCTGGGGGTTTTGCAGTCGGCAAGGAGATCCCACCACCTTTACGGCCCCACACAGTCGGAGATAGAAAGTGAAATAACAAGGGATAACATTCAAACTTTTACTCTCCTTAACCGTTCAGGCTACAAACTAGGTGTTAGCCCTGAATTCCACACAATTGCTTCGCCCGCTCTCTGCACAGTCACAAAGACAGTGCGGAAATCCATGCCTAGCGAACGTCGCTGGACTGTGACAAACGATACACCCGATCCGATTTATCTTCAAAATGCTACAGGTTAATAGATGCCTTCTACGTTAAAGTTGAAACGACGATTTTTGGTGCAATGGAATGAGAGGGAGACATGAATGTCGGATATACCCACTGGGCCTACCTAGCAGTGGCACCGGCAGCGGATAGTGAGCGGCATCGACCATATTTCACTTTCCGAGGGCGAAGCGTTTCATAATATCCCTTCACAACGTGTAATTTGAAGTTGATCCGCGGGGATCCAGGCATAATAGCCTCATCCCCCGTCCGTTCTCTC
>NW_013570926.1:7538-8358 GCF_000499745.2 Eimeria mitis | reverse complement strand
CTACTGCATGCATGCAGCTGAGCTGCTGCTGCTGCAGCCTCTAAACCCTAAACCCTAAACCCTAAACCCTAAACCCTAAACCCTTGTCTCTTCTTCTGTCTCCTCTCCGCTTCAGCTCTGTACGTCCCTCAGCCTAATATACAGAGTTTAGGGTTTAGGGTTTAGGGTTTAGGGTTTAGGGTTTAGGGTTATTACTTTGTGAGAGAGGCAGCCTCTGCCTCTGTTAATATCATCAGAAAGAACAATCTGCAGCTAGCTACAGCTAGCTACAGCTAGCTACAGCTAGCTAGCTGCTAGCTAGCCGCTAGCTAGCCGCTAGCTGGCCGCTAGCTGGCTGTAGCTAGCTGCTACCTAGCTGCTAGCTAGCTGCTAGCTAGGTGCAAGCTAGCTACAGGTAGCTAGCTGTAGCCTATAGGCTGGAGCTAGCTACAGCTAGCTAGCTGCAGCTAGCTGGCAGTAGCTAGCTGCAGCTACTTCTTTTAGATGCAAGGCGGCGTACAAGCTAGTCGCAGCTAGCTGCAGCTAGCTGCAGCTAGCTGCAGCTAGCTGTAGCTAGCTGTAGCTAGCTGTAGCTAGCTGTAGCTAGCTGTAGCTTGGAGGTGCTGCCTTATGGCTGCTTGTGGCTAGCTGTAGCAACACCTAGCTAGCTGTAGCTATAAGCAGCTAGCTGCAGCTTCTCACAGCTAGCTGCAGATACGTGTAGCTAGCTAGCTAGCTAGCTAGCTGGCCCCAGGTAGCTTAGCTAGCAGGTAGCTGAGCTAGCTACGGGTAGCTAGCTGTGGCCCGCGTCAGCTAGCCATAGAGAGCTGGAGACAGCCGC
>NW_013570926.1:5924-5998 GCF_000499745.2 Eimeria mitis | reverse complement strand
ATGCACATGCGTAGCTGGTGGTGGTGAGGGGGCCCCCCCTCGTATACTAGGGGCCTATGAGGGGCCCCCCCCCG
>NW_013570926.1:5306-5824 GCF_000499745.2 Eimeria mitis | reverse complement strand
ATGCACATGCGTAGCTGGTGGTGGTGAGGGGGCCCCCCCTCGTATACTAGGGGCCTATGAGGGGCCCCCCAGGGGGCCCCCAGGGGGGGGCCCCTGGGGGCCCCAAACGCATGCATGCAGCGCATGCAATCGTGGACTGCCAGCCCCAAGACCTAGAACCCATAAGACAGCTGCTGCTGAGGACAGATGAATACCCCGTTAAATACAGCCGCAGCACAATGCTGCATTTCTCTGGTTATAGGTATTTTTATGATTTGTGTGTGGTGACGAAACTAATAAAAGAAAAAGAAATAAATAAAGAGAGAGAGAGAGAGGGAGAGGGAGAAAGAGAGAGAGGGAGAGAGAGAGAGAGAGGGGAGGGGGATGAGGAGGAAGAAGAAGAGGAGGAGGAGGAGACAGAGGCGGAGACAGACACAGAAAAAAAAAATAAAATAAATAAAATAAATAAAAATAAATATAATAATAAAGAAATAAATACAAATAATGGAGATGTTATTGGGGTTGTTGCTGCAGCAGAA
>NW_013570926.1:4834-5206 GCF_000499745.2 Eimeria mitis | reverse complement strand
TGAGGAGGAAGAAGAAGAGGAGGAGGAGGAGACAGAGGCGGAGACAGACACAGAAAAAAAAAATAAAATATATAAAATAAATAAAAATAAATATAATAATAAAGAAATAAATACAAATACTGGAGATGTTATTGGGGTTGTTGCTGCAGCAGAGACAGAAAGAGGAAGCGTTAATATACTTATGGTTGCTGTTGATGCTAGATATAGAAGAATGGGGCTGGGTAAGAGTCAAATGCATGCATGCATGCATGCATGCATGTTTGTTTGTTTGTTTCTTTGTTTATATGCATGCATGCATGCATGCTTGTTTGTTTGTTTATACGCATGCATCCATGCATGCATGCATGCATGCATGTTCGTTTGTTTGTTTAT
>NW_013570926.1:3738-4734 GCF_000499745.2 Eimeria mitis | reverse complement strand
GAAAGAGGAAGCGTTAATATACTTATGGTTGCTGTTGATGCTAGATATAGAAGAATGGGGCTGGGTAAGACTCAAATGCATGCATGCATGCATGCATGCATGCATGCATGCATGCATGTTTGTTTGTTTGTTTTTTTATATGCATGCATGCATGCATGCATGCATGTTTGTTTATACGCATGCATGCATGTTCGTTTGTTTGTTTATATGCACGCATGCATGCATGCATGTTTGTTTACACGCATGCATGCATGCATGCATGCATGCATGCACACACAGCGGGGTGTCTCTCCACCTCGTGGTGTATACTGCAGCTTGTGGTGTCTGTACAGTGCGTTCTTTATATCTATTTTCGGGTGTATATGCAACATATAATACATATAAATATATATCTATTAATATTTAATTAATCAATATAATATTTATTTTATTTTATTTTATTTTATTTTATTTTATTTTATTTTTTGTGTGCATGCAGGTCGCCGCATGATGGTTACAGTATTGGAGAAAGCGTCAAAGCTATCTCTTTTGCGTTCATCTTCATTTTCTTCTTTTTCTGCATATCTGTCTCCTCTTTCTGAGGCAAAGCTACATGTCTGGGTGTCTCAACTGTCTCCTCTTTCTCTTTATTTAAGTTTAGGGTTTTATCCTCGTCTTTATTTATCTTCTTATTACGATCAACAAAATATAAGCGCAGGCCTGGAGATGTCTCTGCCTCTGCCCTATACTAATATAGAACAAAGTTATACACATATCATCAGTGAAAAGGGTTAGTCTTTATTTATTTATTTATTTTTTTATTATTTTTTTTTGTTTGTTTTGTTTGTTTTTTTGTTTATTTATGTATTTTGTTTGTTTATTTATTTATTATTTTTTTTTCTGTTTGTTTTGTTTGTTTGTTTGTTTGTTTGTTTGTTTGTTTGTTTTGTTTGTTTATTTATTTTTTTATTTATTTTGTTTTTTGTTTGTTTGTTTTGTTTGTTTGTTTATTTGTTT
>NW_013570926.1:3176-3638 GCF_000499745.2 Eimeria mitis | reverse complement strand
GAGATGTCTCTGCCTCTGCCCTATACTAATATAGAACAAAGTTATACACATATCATCAGTGAAAAGGGTTTGTTTTATTTTTTTATTTATTTGTTTGTTTTTTTTTTGTTTGTTTTTTTGTTTGTTCGTTTATTTATTTTGTTTTTCGTTTACTTATTTATTTTATTTGTTTATTTATTTGTTTATTTTGTTTTTTGTTTGTTTTTTTGTTTGTTTGTTTGTTTTGTTTTTTGTTTGTTTGTTTGTTTTGTTTGTTTGTTTGTTTGCTTGTTTGTTTTGTTTGTTTGTTTGTTTTGTTTTTTGTTTGTTTGTTTATTTATTTATTTATTTTGTTTGTTTGTTTGTTTATTTGTTTATTTTGTTTATTTTGTTTGTTTGTTTGTTTGTTTTGGTTCTTTGTTTTATTTCTTTATTTTCGTTTTTTTTTTTATTTTTTATGGTAGAGACACAACTTTAACTATA
>NW_013570926.1:2793-3076 GCF_000499745.2 Eimeria mitis | reverse complement strand
GTTTGTTTGTTTTGTTTTTTGTTTGTTTGTTTTGTTTGTTTGTTTGTTTTGTTTGTTTGTTTTGTTTGTTTGTTTATTTATTTATGTATTTTGTTTGTTCGTTTGTTTATTTATTCATTTATTTTGTTTGTTTGTTTGTTTATTTATTTATTTTGTTTGTTTATTTTGTTTGTTTGTTTGTTTGTTTGTTTGTTTATTTTGTTTGTTTGTTTGTTTTGGTTCTTTGTTTTATTTCTTTATTTTCGTTTTTTGTTTTTTTTTTGTTTTTTATGGTAGAGACACA
>NW_013570926.1:730-1219 GCF_000499745.2 Eimeria mitis | reverse complement strand
ATATATATATATATATATATATATATATATATATATATATATATATATATATATATATGTGTGTGTGTGTCTGTCTCCTTTTGTCTCCTTATCTCTCCTTTTGTTTCCTTCTGTCTCCTTTTGTCTCCTTCTGTATCCTTCTGTCTCCTTTTGTTTCTCACTGTCTCCTTTTGTCTTCATTTGTCTCCTTCTGTCTCCTTTTGTCTCCTTCTGTCTCCCCCTGTCTCCTTTTGTTTCTCTGTGTCTCCTGTCTCCCTCTGTCTCTTAGAATATAAATCTGTCTCCTTTTCCATATGTGTATCTCCATCTGTCTCTGTTTCTTTTATCTGTCTCCTTTTACCTCTATCTGTCTCCTTTATTCCTTTTCATCTGTCTCCTTTTGTCTCTCTTTTTTCATTTGTCTCCTTTTGTCTCTCTTTTTTAATATGTCTCCTTTTGTCTCTTTTTTATCTGTCTCCTTTTGTCTCTCTTTTTTCATCTGTCTCCTTA
>NW_013570926.1:0-630 GCF_000499745.2 Eimeria mitis | reverse complement strand
TTTGTCTCCTTCTGTCTCCTTTTGTCTCCTTCTGTCTCCCCCTGTCTCCTTTTGTTTCTCTCTGTCTCCTGTCTCTCTCTGTCTCTTAGAATATAAATCTGTCTCCTTTTCCACATATATATCTCCATCTGTCTCTGTTTCTTTTATCTGTCTCCTTTTACCTCTATCTGTCTCCTTTTGTCTCTCTTTTTTCACCTGTCTCCTTTTGTCTCTCTTTTTTATCTGTCTCCTTTTGTCTCTCTTTTTTTATCTGTCTCCTTTTGTCTCTCTTTTTCATCTGTCTCCTTTTGTCTCTATTTTTTTCTGTCTCCTTTTGTCTCTCTTTTTTCATCTGTCTCCTTTTGTCTCTCTTTTTTATCTGTCTCCTTTTGTCTCTCTTTTTTAATCTGTCTCCTTTTGTCTCTCTTTTTTATCTGTCTCCTTTTGTCTCTCTTTTTTATCTGTCTCCTTTTGTCTCTATTTATATATATTTTCAGGTGTAGATGCAGCGGGCCAGATAACTGGAGTTTTGTGGGTCAATAAAAAGCCCCAAAACGGCATCCTAGGGGAGACACAAATCCTTATAAAAAAAAAAGAAGATGAAGCACTACACTGTACGTACACCCCAATATATATATATATATATATATA
>NW_013570925.1:5497-6444 GCF_000499745.2 Eimeria mitis | reverse complement strand
TTATTAGGGGTTCTAGGGGCCCCCCTGGGCCCCCCTGTTTTATTAAGGTTTTATATGCTTTACGTATGTCTGCATCAGTATCAGCAGCAGCAGCACCAGCAGCAGCAGCAGCAGCAGCAGCAGCAGCAGCAGACTGCTGCACTGCAGCACGAACTGCTGCTGCAGATACACCCCACTGGGGGTCTTCGGTAACAGCCTCCAGGCCGTTGACCCCCCCAAAGACAACGAGCATATGTCTATACACAAACGCAGCAGCAGCAGCAGCAGCAGCAGCAGCAGCAGCGGTAGCAGCAGGGGTGTAGGAGGAGGAGGAGCAGCAGCAGCAGCAACAACAACAGTCGCATTTACAGCAGGAACGGCTGCAGCAGCAACACCAACAACAGCAGCAGCAACAGAAACAACACCAGCACCAACAGCAGCAACAGCAGCAACAGCAGCAGCAACAGCAGCAACAGCAACAGCAGCAGCAGCAGCAACACCAACACCAACAACAGCAACAGCAACAACAGCAGCAGCAACACCAACAACATCAACAACAGCAGCAGCAACACCAACAGCAGCAACAACAGCCGCAGCAGCAACAGCAGCAGCAGCAGCAGCAGCAACAGCAGCAACAGCAGCAGCAGCAGCAGCAGCAGCATACTTGTATGTTCCTTGCTGCAGTTTGTGGGCGACGGAGTGTATGGGGACCCCCCGCTCTGAGGTGCCTAGGAGACAGTCATACAGCTGTATATTTTTTTTATTTTTTTCTTTTTTTTTTGTTTTTTTTTCTGTTTCTGTTTCTGTTTCTTCTTGTGTTTCTTCTTCTTCTTGTTCTTGTTTGTCTCTGTTTTTTTCTGTGTTTTTTTCTGTGTTTTTTTGTCTCTTTTTGTCTCCTTTTTTGTCTCCTTTTCTCTCTCTCTCGCCGCTACCCACACCCAGCGAGTGACCCCGAAACACTTCTCTTA
>NW_013570925.1:5274-5397 GCF_000499745.2 Eimeria mitis | reverse complement strand
CATACTTGTATGTTCCTTGCTGCAGTTTGTGGGCGACGGAGTGTATGGGGACCCCCCGCTCTGAGGTGCCGAGGAGACAGTCATATAACTGTATATTTTTTTTATTTTTTTCTTTTTTTTTTA
>NW_013570925.1:4796-5174 GCF_000499745.2 Eimeria mitis | reverse complement strand
AAATAAATAAATAAATAAATAAATAAATAAATAAATAAATAAATAAATAATAAATGTAAATATATTTATATATTTATCTTGTTGTTTATGCGGCTGCTGCTGCTGCTGCTGCTGCTGCAGCAGCAGCAAGGAGACAGCAGCAGCAGCAGTAACAACAGCAACAACAGCAATGGCAGCAAGAAAAACAAAAAGAAAAAGAAGAGGAAAAAAAAAGAGAAAAAAAAAGAAAACCAAAAAAAAAGAAAAAAAACAAGAAAGAGATAAATCAAAAAAAAAAAGAAAAAAAGAAAAATAAAGAAAAAAAAGGAAAAAGGAAAATAAGAAAAATAAAAATAAAAAAATAAAAAAGAAAAAAAAAGAAAAAAAAAAGGATACCAG
>NW_013570925.1:3077-3897 GCF_000499745.2 Eimeria mitis | reverse complement strand
AAATAAATAAATAAATAAATAAATAAATAAATAAATAAATATATTATGTTGTATACCCGAAACCCTAAACCCTAGTAAACCCTAAACCCTAAACCCTATCAAACCCTAAACCCTACCAACCCCAAACCCCTCTAAACCCCTCTCAACCCCTGTATCAACCCTAGCCCCTAAACCCTAAACCTCAAACCCTAAACCCTAAACCCTAAACCCTAAACCCTAACCTGGGTGAAGCTTGAATAGCCTTTTGCGTAGAAACTGCGGGGTTTCTAGATACAGCAAATTTCTCACAAAAAACTCCAAAGACGCAGAACGCCCGCTTTCTTTGTTCACTGCTGCAGCTGCACACAAACCCTAAACCCTAAACCCTAAACCCTAAACCCTAAACCCTAGACCCTAAACCCTTATAAACCCTTATAAACCCTTGTAAGCCCTTGTAAACCCTTATAAACCCTTATAAGCCTTCATAAACCCTTGTAAATCCTTACACAAACGTAGACAACAAGCTATACCTATTGTAGTATAGGGGGGCCCCCAGGGGCCCCCCTTGCAGTATAGGGGGGCCCCTACCGCCCCCCACTCTCAAGAGCCTCTGGGGGCCCCCTCCTACTGTGATATAAAGGGCCCCCAGGGGGCCCCTGACAGGCCCCTGGCGGCCCCTGGGGGCCCCCTCCTACTGTGATATAAAGGGCCCCCAGGGGGCCCCTGGGGGCCCTGGGGGCCCCTGGGGGCCCCCAAGATGTAGTGTATTTGGTTTACCTGAGTCTTCGTAGATGATGACCTCATCTACCGCCATAACAGTGAGAGAGCGAGCAATAGAACT
>NW_013570925.1:0-3044 GCF_000499745.2 Eimeria mitis | reverse complement strand
AAAAAAAAAAAAAAAAAAAAAAAAAAAAAAAAAAAAAAAAAAAAAAGATAGAGAAAGAGATAGAGATAGAGATGGAGATAGAATATAGGTAAAAAGATATAGAAGGAGAAATGAAAAGAAAAAGGGAGAAAGAAGAAGAAAACAGAAAAAAAAGAAAAATATATATAGATATATATACATACATATACAGAGAAATATATTCATATAAACACATATATATAGATAAATACACACGTATATACTATATATATATATATATATATATATATATATATATATATATATATATATATATATATATATATATATGTAAATATAAAAATAAAAATAAAAATAAATATATTTATCTTACCTGTGCATTGGCTATGATGGAGGCCGGCAAGGCGACGCTCAGAGTGAAGGACCGGGGGGCCCCCCAAAAGGGTATTGTCTACACACACACACAGGGGGCCCCCAAATATTTATTTTTTTTTTTTATTATTTTATTATTGTTTTTGTTGTTTTTATTGTTAGTTTTATACAGCAGCAGCAGCAGCAGCAAAGGGGCCCCCTGAACCCTAATAGGGGGCCCCCTAAACCCTACTAGGGGGCCCCCTAAACCCTAATAGGGGGCCCCCTAAACCCTACTAGGGGGCCCCCTAAACCCTACTAGGGGGCCCCCTAAACCCTACTAGGGGGCCCCCTAAACCCTAATAGGGGGGCCCCCACTCTTACTTTGGGTATTGCGCGTAGAGAGGCCTCAAATGCAGCTTCCGGGATCCACTCCTCCTCCCTGTAGAATATAAACAAAGCCCCAAAATGCATGCATGCATGCGTGCATGCATGCATGCATGCGTGCATGCAGGGTAGAGAGAAAGCCCCAAAATACATGCATGCATGCATGCATGCATGCAGGCTAGAGAGAAAGCCCCAAAATACATGCATGCATGCATGCATGCATGCATGTGGAGGAGGAGAGACAACGACAGAAACAAAGAGAGAGAGACGAGGAGAAATAGAGATATAAATAAATAAAGATAGAAATAGAGAAACAAATAAAAACAAACAAACAAACAAACAAAACCATAAACCCTAATAAACCCTAAAAAAACAAGCAGTAACAAAGATAGACAAAAAAAAAACAAAGAGAGAGAGACAGAGAAACACCTCTCCCCTTCTTGTGTATAAAGCCATACAGAAACCCTCGCAGCTTCACTCTAGGGTTTAGGGTTTAGGGTTTAGGGTTTAGGGTTTAGTCGATTGAAAGATAAGGGTTTACTACTAGGGTTTATATATTAGGGTTTATAAATTAGGGTTTAGGGTTTGAGGGTTTACTCACTCGCTCTCATCTCCTTCACTGTCTTCCTTGGGGCCCCCCAAACCCTCGGGGGCCCCCAAACCCTCGGGGGCCCCCAAACCCTCGGGGGCCCCCAAACCCTCGGGGGGCCCCAAACCCTCGGGGGCCCCCAAACCCTCGGGGGCCCCTAAACCCTTTTTGTGTTCGCTCTGTTTGCGTTTTCTTCTATTGCGGCTTTCTGTGGTATCTGTCTCCCCCTCTGTCTCCTCCTCTGTCTTTCTCCTCCTCTTGTGTACCCCGTTTACTTGCATTTGTCTGCGGGGCCTAGGGTTTAGGGTTTAGGGTTTAGGGTTTAGGGTTTAGGGTTTAGGGTTTAGGGTTCGCTTGCTGCTACGTTTTTTTTTTTGTTTTTTTTTGTTATTTTCCTGTAATTCTCTACATCCTCCTTCTTTGTCTCAATCAAAATAAATAAAGAAGAAGAAAAAAAAGTTAGTTTATATAAACCCTAAATAAGGGTTTCTGTGGGGGCCCCCAGGGGGGCCCCCGTGCGGGGCCCCCCCCAAGCGCGAGCAGCAGGGTGAGGGTTTATAGTTTGTTTGTGTTTTTTTTTTAAGAGATCAAAAAAAAAGGAATAATTAAATAAAAATAAATAAAAATTTAAATAATTTACATTAAAATAATAATAAAAAAGAACAGAAGATGCAGAGAAGTTTGTATGGCTGGGGCTGGGCGCTGGGGTGTATGCGCAGCTGTCTCGTGGGGTGTATACGCAGGTTGTGTATGCTCGCGTCAGTATTTGTGTATTTTTTTTTTGGCGAAATATGAATATTATTTGAAAAATAAAAAAATAAATAAATAAATATTCTTAAATAAACATATTTATCCGCAAATAACCCCTCCTTTCTATCTCTTTCTCTCCCGCAACAAGATGGCTCCCGCAGCAGCAGCAACAACCAGCAGCAGCAGCAGCAGCAGCAGCAGCATCAGCAGCAGTTGCTGCTGCACAACGAGCAAAGTAAAAGACCTAACTCTCGCAGCATTTGGCCGAAAGGAGATAGAGCTAGCAGAGAGCGAGATGCCTGGTTTAATGTCTATAAGAGAACAATACAAAAACACTAAACCCTTACTTGGTGCTAGGGTTAGTGGTTCTCTACACATGACGATACAAACCGCCGTACTCATAGAAACCCTCAAACATTTAGGCGCAGAGATACGTTGGTGCTCCTGCAATATATTCAGTACACAAGACCATGCTGCTGCTGCTATTGCTGCCAGCAACTCAGCCACTGTATTCGCTTGGAAAGGTAAACCCTTGTAAACCCTTGTAAACCCTTGTAAACCCTAAACCCTTGGAAACCCTTGTAAACCCTTGTAAACCCTTGGAAACCCTTGTAAACCCTAAACCCTTATAAACCCTAAACCCTTGGAAACCCTTGTAAACTCTTATAAACCCTTGTAAACCCTTGGAAACCCTAAACCCTTGTAAACCCTAAACCCTTGGAAACACTTGTAAACTCTTGGAAACCCTTGTAAACCCTTATAAACCCTTATAAACCTTCATATAGATAGATAGATTGCTGCTGTTGCTGCTGCTGCTGCTGCTGTTATTGTTGCTGTTGCTGCTATCTCTTGTTTACCGCTGCTACTGACATATATGACTATCATTGAATTGTGTTTTGTTGTGTCTGCTTCCTTCTCTCTGCTGCTGCTGCTGCTGCTCCTACTCCTCCTCCTACTACTACTACTACTGCTGCTGCTACTGCTGCTG
>NW_013570924.1:7363-7640 GCF_000499745.2 Eimeria mitis | reverse complement strand
AGAACGACAGACTGGCGGTGGCTCACGTCGCCATCTGCCTCTTAGAGGGGCCCCACAAAGAAAGTAAACCATAAACCCTAATAAACCCTAAACCCTAAACCCTAAACCCTAAACCCTAGAGTCTGATCATACGGCTGACGAGAAGGGTGCGGGGGGAGGGGTCCATGAACGCCAACGCTTGGCAGTTGGATGCATTCTGCAAACCCCTCCAAACCCTAAACCCTAAACCCTAAACCCTAAACCCTAATTTTGTGGTGTATGTGTGTGTGTGTGTGTG
>NW_013570924.1:6663-7216 GCF_000499745.2 Eimeria mitis | reverse complement strand
ATCCGTTACTCCGTCAAGGATTTCATCGTTGACTTGCCTCGATCCTCAGTGCGTCTGGCTAGCTAGCTAGATAGCAAGGTTTCCACCTAGATAGCTGTAGTTCCAGATGGCGTAACACACAGCTAGCTAGTCTTACAGCTAGCTAGTATGTACTCCAGTTAGCTAGCCATCTAGCTAGCTAGGTATTCTGCTAGCTGCTCGAGGCAACGCATCAGCGCACTCCGAGTGTATGGACACCTCAGCAGGGGACGCAAAGCCCGCAGCAGCAGCAGCAGCAGCAGCAGCAACAGCAGCAACAGCAACAGCAACAGCAACAGCCGCAGTAGCAGCAGCAACAGCAGCAGCAGCAGCAGCAGCAGCAGCACCCTAGACCCTAGACCATCTTCCTTCTATCTCCAGCATTTGCAGAATAACATTTGGTGTTTAAATAAGTGCGCACATGCAATACATCTCGCTCTCTATATTTCTTTTTTTTTTCTTTTATGCTTGCTTTTGTATATAGACCCCTATAAACCTCGGCGAGAGCGGTCCTTCAGT
Source organism: Eimeria mitis (assembly GCF_000499745.2). Lineage (NCBI taxonomy): Eukaryota > Apicomplexa > Conoidasida > Eucoccidiorida > Eimeriidae > Eimeria > Eimeria mitis. The sequence continues at coordinate 6,679 of NW_013570924.1, read as the reverse complement.
TGCTCTGCGAAACGCG
>NW_013570924.1:4688-6563 GCF_000499745.2 Eimeria mitis | reverse complement strand
TTCATCCGTTACTCCGTCAAGGATTTCATCGTTGACTTGCCTCGATCCTCAGTGCGTCTGGCTAGCTAGCCACTCAGCTAGCTAGCTAGCTAGCTAGCTAGCTAGCTAGCTAGCTAGCAAGGTTTCCACCTAAATAGCTGTAGTTCCAGATGGCGTAACACACAGCTAGCTAGTCTTACAGCTAGCTAGTATGTACTCCAGTTAGCTAGCCATCTAGCTAGCTACGCATTCCGCTAGCTGCTCGAGACAACGCCTCAGCGCACTCCGAGTGTATGGACACCTCAGCAGGGGACGCAACGCCCGCAACAGCAGCAGCAGCAGCAGCAGCAGCAGCAGCAGCAACAGCAACAGCAACAGCCGCAGTAGCAGCAGCAACAGCAACAGCAGCAGCAGCAGCAGCGGCACCCTATACCCTATACCCTCTTCCTTCTATCTCCAGCATTTGCAGAATAACATTTGGTGTTTAAACAAGTGCTAACATGCAATACATATCTCTCTCTATATTTCTTTTTTTTTTTCTTTTATTCTTGCTTTTGTATATAGACCCCTATAAACCTCGGCGAGAGCGGTCCTTCAGTTGCTCTGCGAAACGCATTGAGAAAAGCGTGGAAATTAGCGGAAAATGAAGGCGGGCCAATTGGTGTTCATCATTTGTATTTATCTTTGGTTGAAATACCGGCGTTTCAGAAGATCATGGTCAAGAGCGGATGCGATCTTAAGATATTCAAGACGTAAACTTTATTTTTATTTTATTTTATTTTATTTTATTTATTAATTTATTCATTTCCTTTATTTTAAACTATTATTTGTTCTGTTTCGTCCATGGATTCCTCCTTTTTTCGCGAGGTTTCTACCGGGGCGCCGCAGCTTTCTGCAATTCAACTTTTTTTTTCTGAAATACTTGAAATGACCTGAAACTGAATATATGCAAAATATAGATCGGCGGGTTTTTTGTTGTATAAAAATATAATTTAATTAATTTAATTAATAAAATATAATAAAATATAATTAAATATAATTTATTATTTTTTTTTTGTGGGGTTTCGTCGTCATTTTTTGTATCGATTCAATTCAATTCATATTTTCTTCGATTCATGTTTCATTCATCTAAGTTGATATTTGCTTTCCTTTTATTTGAAATTTCTTTTTATTTGTTATTTCTTTTTGTTTTTTTAATATTTTTTTCGTGTTTCATGTGTTGCATTTCTCTCTGTGTTGGGGTGTATACGCAGCGAGATCGTCGATCAGTTCAAGGGTCGACAGCGGGGTGTATTTCCAGTTTCTTTTCATGATATGGTGGCGGATAGACAAGGAGCATCAGATGTTTCTATTTCTCAATACGGAGTTGATTTATCTTTTATGGCTCAGCAGGGATTGCTGCCGCCTGTTGTAGGCAGAGATGAAGAAATCGATCGCATTGCACAGGTCAAAATAATTCATATATTTATTTATTTATTTATTTATTCTTGTATTCAACTCTAAACCCTTCATAGATACACGCAGATTAAGATAACTCCAGCTAGCTGTAGCTAGCTGTAGCTAGCTACACATGACGACGACGGAACACGCTTTCTGCTTCTACTCGAGGCTGCAAGGCTCACTTGCGGCAAAGGGTTTAGGGTTTAGGGTTTAGGGTTTAGGGTTTAAGGTTTAGGGTTTGTGTTCAGATATTGAGTCGAAAGATGACAAAGGCCCCCATACTGTTGGGAGAACCGGGTGTAGGCAAAACGGCGGTTATCGAGGGTTTGGCTCAGCGTATCGTCGAGGTAATAAACCCTAAACCCTAAACCCTAAACCCTAAACCCTAAACCCTAGATATGTATATATAGAGTGTGAATGTATCACATCTCAGCAGCATACTCAGCATACTTGTAT
>NW_013570924.1:4328-4490 GCF_000499745.2 Eimeria mitis | reverse complement strand
AAAGAATGAAAGAAATAATAGCTTATCTGCAGGCCAACGTAGAAGAAGTTATTTTGTTTATTGATGAAATTCATACTCTTATTGGCGCAGGCAAAGCTGCAGGCAGCATGGATGCTAGCCAAATTCTTAAGGTTCCACTTGCTAGGGGAGAGATTGTGTATG
>NW_013570924.1:3234-4304 GCF_000499745.2 Eimeria mitis | reverse complement strand
TATATATATATATATATATATATATATATATATATATATATATATATATATGTATGTATGTATATATATACAGAGACGGATAGAGGGATAGAGAGTTAGATAGCTAGCTAGATTGATGGGTGGATAGATGGATTGATGGATGGATAGTTAAGTAGATAGATACATTGGTAAATATAGGGCTAGCTAGCTAGCTAGCTAGCTAGCTAGCTAGCTAGCTACCTAGCTAGGTAGCTTTGTAGCTATTCATCTATCAGTTTATCTATCTTTGCATTCCCAGAGCAGTACTTGTGTTTCATCTCTCAATATATCCTTGTTTGAATAAATTAATAAATTAATCAACTAAATAAATAACTAATATATTTATTTATTTATTTATTTATTTATTTATTTATTTATTTTTTTTTTTTTTAGTTTGGTTGGCGCAACAACCCTGAGTGAGTATAAACTGTACATCGAGAAGGACGCCGCCTTCTGCCGCCGATTTCAAAAAATTGTTGTCGAAGCTCCCAGCAAAGAAAGAACGCTCAGTACGTACACCAGATGCATGCATGCATGCATGCATGCATGCATGCATGCATGCATGCATGCATGCAGGGGTTTATCTATGCATGCATGCATGCATGCTTGCATATGCATGCATGCAGGCATCTATCTATGTTTGCATGCATGCATGCATGCATGCGTGCAGGGATATATCTATGCATCTATCTATGGATGCATGTATCTATCTATCTATGCATGCATGCATGCATGCATGCATGCATTCATCTATCTTTTTTCTACCCACACAATCATCTCCATACATATCCACACCCACCCACACCCACACCCACACACCCACACCCACACCCACCCACCCACACACATATATATACATATATATACATATATATACATATATATATAAATATATATATTTTTCTTTCTTTCTAGGTATCCTAACAAAGGTGCGCGAGAACTACGAGCGTCACCACAACATGTCAATAAGTGACGAAGTATTGCATGCAGTAGTGGGTCTATCCGACCAGTATATAAAACGGCGTTCATTCCCGGATAAAGCCCTCGACCTC
>NW_013570924.1:1669-2995 GCF_000499745.2 Eimeria mitis | reverse complement strand
GGGGTGGTTGCTGGTTTTGTTGTTTGTTTTGTTTGTTTTATTCTTTTTATTTTTGTTCTTTGTAGTGTACATGTATATATTTTTATTTTATTTTGTTTTTTTTTTTTTGGTTTTGGTTTGGGCTTGAGGGGAGACAGCAGTGATGCTTTCGTTGCTTCTCTGCCTGCTTCATCGTCTCTCTGATTCTATCATTTATTTATTTATTTACTTATTTTTATATTTATTTTATTTAATTTAATTTGTTTTGTTTATTTAATTTATTTTATTTTATTTACTTTTGCGGTGTATGCACAGCCCGAGGACGAGCTGAAGGAAGCGGAGGAAGAATACAAGAAACTCACAGAGCCAACAGAAGAGGTAAACAAACTTTGTTCTTTTTTTTTTTCTTTTTTTCTTTTTTTTATTTTTTATTTATTTATTATTTGTTTTATTTATTATTTATTTGTATATATATATATATATGTATATATATATATATATATATATTATTGCATTTGTTTTTGCGTATTTGTTTGTGTTTGTATCAATTGAAACACCCAAGTAAACCAGATCCATAAATGCATAAACAAACAAACTAAACAAACAAACTAAACAAACTAAACAAACTAAACAAACAAATAAATAGATAAATAAATAAATAACCAAACAACAAAACAAACAAAAAACTAAACAACTAAACAAACAAACAAAAAAACAAACAAACCACCTAACCTTCTGTATATATATATAAATGTATATATATTCAGGGTATGGACCCCGACCGTATATCCCTAACAGTTGACGACGTGGCGAGAATTCTCTCGCAATGGACCGGCATACCCATGGGCAGGATGACACAGGATGAGATGAGTACAGTCCTCAAGCTAGCCGATGTACTCAGCAAGGTATTTTTTGTTTTATTTATTTTATTTTATTTTGTTTTATTTTGTTTTTTTTTTTGTATATTTGTATATATTTATATGCATACCCATGGGCAGGATGACACAGGATGAGATGAGCACGGTGCTCAAGCTAGCTGATGTACTCAGCAAGGTATTTTTTATTTTATTTTATTTTATTTTGTTTTTTTTTTTGTATATTTGTATATATTTATATGCATACCCATGGGCAGGATGACCCAGGATGAGATGAGTACAGTACTCAAGCTAGCCGATGTACTCAGCAAGGTATTTCTCTCTTTCTTTCTTTCTTTTTTTTTTCTTTTTTATTGTATATTTGTGTATATATAGAGATGTATATATGTATATATTTATATGCATACCCATGGGCAGGATGACACAGGATGAGATGAGTACAGTGCTCAAGCTAGCTGATGTACTCAGCAAG
>NW_013570924.1:1052-1632 GCF_000499745.2 Eimeria mitis | reverse complement strand
ATATATATATATATATATATATATATATATATATATATATGTATGTATGTATGTGTATATGTATATGTGTGTTTATGTCTGGATTAGAGGGGTGTCGATTAAAGGCTGAGAAGTACAGAAATGTTTTTTGTGAATTTTTTTTTTTATTTTTGCTAATTTTGTTGATTTCATCGAATTCTATTTAATTTATTTAATATATGTTTATACATTTATTTTGTTTATTTATTTATTTATTTATTTATTTATTTATTTATTTATTTATAGAGAGTAATAGGGCAAGAAGAAGCAGTACAAGCTGTAGCGAATGCAATACGAAACCACCGAGCTGGCCTTAGCGAGGAAAAGAAACCCATCGGCGCCTTTCTCTTTCTTGGTTCATCAGGTTAGATAAATATAAATAAATAAATAAATAAATATAAATAAATAAATATAAATAAATATAAATAAATATAAATAAATAAATAAATTTATTAACATATCAACAAACCATCCATATAAAGTATAAAATTATCTCTATAGCAGTAAAAACACTCTAACTAACAAACTAACAAACTAAATAAATAAACAAACAAACAAACAA
>NW_013570924.1:703-865 GCF_000499745.2 Eimeria mitis | reverse complement strand
CTCGGCTTATAGGGCCCCCACCAGGCTACATGGGCAACGATGAGGGGGGCCAGCTCACCGAGGCCGTCAGACAGAAACCCCACAGCGTTGTGCTTTTTGATGAAGTCGAAAACGCACATAAAAATCTATGGTCGTTGCTGCTCCCGGTGAGAAAGAGAAACA
>NW_013570924.1:0-405 GCF_000499745.2 Eimeria mitis | reverse complement strand
TTTTTTTTTTTTTTTTTTTTTTTTTTTTTTTTTTTTTTTTTTTTTTTTTTTTTTTTTTTTTTTATAGATGCTGGACGAGGGTCACCTGACGGACACGAAGAACGTGCGTGTGGACTTTACAAACACAATAATAATAATGACGTCAAATATAGGCCAACAATTTATATTAGATGGTTATAAAGAAGCCCGGGCTGTTGCTGGGGGTAGTCTAACCCCCCTGGCACAGTTTAATAAAGATAAAAATACCCTAGAGAAATTTGCATTGGCTAGAGCTGGAGCTGATGCTGCTGGTGCTTTTGATAGTAATAAAAATAATAGTAATAGTTCAGGTGTACATACACCTCAACAACAACAACAAACAAAAAAAAATACTACTGCTGATGCCGTTGAAAAAAAAAAAGGAGA
>NW_013570923.1:6412-6711 GCF_000499745.2 Eimeria mitis | reverse complement strand
AAAAAAAAAAAAAAAAAAAAAAAAAAAAAAAAAAAAAAAAAGATGAAACCTTTATATTTTTTATTTTTTTTTATTTTATTTTTATTTTTTTTTCTCTTTATCCTCTATCTCTTCCGCAAACAAACTCTCATTCTGTTTCTTTATTAATTCTCTTAAATCATAAAGTAATTGAGCTTCTCTAGCTGCTTTCTCTTGATAGTTTAACATAGCGAGGGCTCTTTGTTCTTCGGCACTATAAACCTGATTCTCCTTTCTTATACGAATCGCGTTCATGCGGCGGTGTCTGTATATACACACAA
>NW_013570923.1:4191-6226 GCF_000499745.2 Eimeria mitis | reverse complement strand
ATATATATATATATATATATATATATATATATATATATATATATATATATTTATTTATATTGTATGTAGGGTTTAGTGTTTAGGGTTTGTAGAATTCTGATACAGAAGAAGTCTTTATCCTTATTAAGGGTTTAGGGTTTTAGGGTTTAGGTTTAAGGGTTTAGGGTTTAAGGGTTTAGGGGTTTAGGGTTTAAGGGTTTAGGGTTTTAGGGTTTAGGGAGGCCCCCAAGAACCCCAAAAAAAAACGAGGATCTAGGGTTTAGGGTATCTAGGGTTTAGCGTATCTAGGGTTTAGGGTTTCTAGGGTTTAGGGTTTAGGGTTTAGGGTTTAGGGTTTAGGGTTTAGGGTCTAACCTGGATCCACTCATAACATATCCAAGATTTTCAAAATTTGAAATTTCTTCGGCGGTTAGCCCCACCTACACCCGCAAACCCTAAACCCTAAACCCTAAACCCTAAACCCTAAACCCTAGACCCTAAACCCTAGAAGATGAAGTATGAGTCTACGCAAGCAGGGAATAAACCATATACCTCTAAACACACAAACCCTAAACTCTAAACCCTAATCTATTCATTGAACCACCAAGGAGTTGTTCTGCATAGCAAACCCCAGAAAACCCTAAACCCTCATAAACCCTCACAAACCCTCATAAACCCTAAACCCTCATAAACCCTAAACCCTCATAAACCCTAAACCCTCATAAACCCTAAACCCTAATTACCTCTCCTCTTCTAGGAATACGTTTACCCTCTTGCACGAACTGCGCGATGGCTTCACCTTCTCCAGGCCGCAGTGCAAACCCGTAGCTGTACATACACCCCAAACCCTAAACCCTAAACCCTAAACCCTAAACCCTTATTTTTTTAAAAAACCTTACTCGTTATTTTTTTTTGTGAAAAAAAAGGGTTTAGGGTTTGTAACTCCAAGCATATTCAACAGAATAAATAAATATAAACATATATATATACTTTAGGGTTTAGGGTTTAAAACTCCTCAACTCAAAAAAAAAAAAACTAGGGTTTTCTAGGGTTTAGGGTTTAGGGTTTAGGGTTTAGGGTTTACTCGACGTTTTTTTGTGCTAATTTGTTTGTAACTTCCATCGGCCTGGGGCCCATCATTTCATCCTCAGAAGAGCTTTCTTCTTTTTCTTCTGTTTCTGCAGCAACAAAACCCTAAACCCTCGTAAACCCTAAACCCTCGTAAACCCTAAACCCTCGTAAACCCTAAACCCTCGTAAACCCTAAACCCTAAGAAAAACTAAACCCTCAGAAACTCGAAACCATAAAAAATATTTTTTCAAGCAACAGAAAATATACATAATCTGGATAATACTTTTGCTTCACTTAGTTACTGTTGCTGCTGCTGCTGCTGCTGCTGCTGCTGCTGTTGCTGCTGCTGCTCTTGCTGCTGCTGCTGCAGTTTGTCTACGTACTGTGTTGTATCTCAGCTGCTGCAGCCTCTAGGACAGCAACATTGGGTCTTGCTGCTGCCTTTGCTGCTGCTGCTGCTGCTGCTGTTGCTGCTGCTTCTGCTGCTGCTGCTCCCGCTGCTGCACCAGGCGAAACTGCAGCAGCAGCAGCAGCAGCAGGCTTAACTGTCTCCTTCTCATCCTCGCTGCTGCTGCTGCTGCTGCTGCTGCTGCTGCTGCTGCTGCTTGCTCTCTTCCGCTTCTTCTTGCCTGCAAAGAAAACCCCAAAACACAAAATCTCCTCCTTCAGCAGCAAAACCCTAAACCCTAAACCCTAAACCCTAAACCCTAATTTATTTTACCTTTTGTTTTTTTATGTTTTTTATGTTTTTTATGTTTTTTCTTTTTCTTTCTGTCTGAATCTGATGAAGATGATCTTTTTCTTTTTTTATTTTTTTGCTGCTGCAAGCTGCTGCTGCTGCTGCTGTCTGCTGCTGCTCCCCCCCCCGCAGCAGCAGCAGCAGCAGGAGCAGCAGCAGGAGCAGCAGCAGCAACAGCAGCAGCAAGCAAAGCTTCAACCTGCTGCGCATGCAGCCGCCCCTGCTGCTGCAGCGCTTCTATAACAG
>NW_013570923.1:3176-3407 GCF_000499745.2 Eimeria mitis | reverse complement strand
AAAAAAAAAAAAAAAAAAAAAAAAAAAAAAAAAAAAAAAAAAAAAAAAAAAAAAAAAAAAAAAAATAAATCTTACTATGATATTCTTGTTGCTGCATTTTTTCTCCTTTTAGTTTATTTTTGTGTATTTTTTTTTGTATTTTATTTTCTGTTTGTTTTCTTCTTTTTTCTGTTTCTTTATAATTTGCTTCTATTGCTGTTTCTAGCTGTACACCCCCCATGCCTGGAGCTC
>NW_013570923.1:399-3163 GCF_000499745.2 Eimeria mitis | reverse complement strand
CTGCTGCTGCTGCTGCTGCTGCTGCTGCTGCTGCTGCTGGTGGTTTGGTTTTGCTGCTGTAGAAGAGTCAGAATCACTGTCGCTGCTGCTGCTATCACTGCTGCTGCTGCTGCTGCTGCTGCTGCTGCTGCTACTGGCTCGTTTTTTGTTTTTCTTTTTCCTGTTTGCTGCTGCTGCTGCTGCTGCAGCAGGAGCAGCAGCAGCAGCAGATGTTTCTGCTGCTGTACCCCCTCTTTCTGCTCTTTGTATTCTTTCTCTCCATTCTTTTTGTTTTTTAATTTCTTCTTCTGTCATTTGAGCTCTACGAACTTTATCTCTTTCTTCTTCAGCAGCAGCAGCAGCAGCAGCAGCAGCAGCAGGAGCAGCAGCAGCAGCAGCAGCAGGATCAGCAGCAGCATTATCATTTCCTTTACCTTTCCCTTCTCCTTCCCCTGCTGCAGCAGCAGCAGCAGCTGCTGCTGCTGCTGCTGCTGCAGCAGCAGGAGCAGCAGCAGCAGCAGCAGCAGCAGCAGCAGTATTTGTAGATACCTTCCATCGAGTAGGACTTAGTCTGTCTTCATCTACCCATAAAGAAAGAGAATTATATATTTTTATTTCTTCTCTTTTTTCTCTTCTTTTTGTTTGCCAATCCAAAAACAATAACCATTCCTCTTTTGGTGTATTCGGCCCAAAAGGAAGTCTACCCATATACCTTAAACCCTCCATTGCTGCTGCTGCAGCTGCCTGTACACCTGAAATATAAAGAAAAAAAAAAAAAAAACAAAAAATACTGGTTTTTCGGTTTGTGTAGGTTAATATTTATTAATATTTCATTAAAATTAATAAATAAATAAATAAATAAATAAACAAATAAACAAAAAAAGAAAAAAATAAAGAGGCAGAAAAAAACGAAAAAGGGAGCTGCCTGTACACCTGAAATATAGAGAAAAAACACAAAAAATAAAAACAGAAAAAAAATTAATTTTTCTATTTATATAGCTAAATATTTATTAATATTTTAATAAAATTAATAAATACATAAATAAATAAATAAAAAGAGAAAGAAAAAGAGAGAAAATAAAGAGGCAGAAAAAAAACAAAAAAGGGAGCTGCCTGTACACCCGAAATATACAGAAAAAGAGAAATAAAAAAAGAGAAAAGTTGTTTATTTTTATTTATAAGTATATTTAAATATATATTAATATATTAATAAAATAAATAAATAAATAAATAAATAAATAAATAAAAATAAATAAAAGAGAATATACGAGAGGTGCCTATACACCTGAAATATGAATTTGTTTTTTTCTGTCTCTTTCTGTTTGTGTTTATTTTCTTTTTATTTATATTTATTTTTCTTTTTTTTCTCTATATCTGTCTCTGTTTATTTATTTATTTATTTATTTATTTATTTATTTATTTTTATTTCTCTTTCTGTCTCTTTCTGTCTGCTTTTTTTTTTTTGTTTCCTTTCCTTACCTCCTCTGTATCTGTCTCCTCCGTTTCTGTCTCCTCCCCATCTGTCTCCTCTTTCTTCTCTTTCTCTTTCTCTTTCTCTTTCTCTATCTTTTTCTCTGTCTCCTCTTTCTCTGTCTCCTTCTCTTTCTCTGTCTCCTTCTCTTTCTCTTTCTCTGTCTCCGTCTCTGTCTCTTTCTTCTCTATATCTATCTCCTCTATACCTATAGCTGTATTCACTTTCTCTATATCTGTCTCCTTCTCTTTCTCTGTCTCCTTCTCTATAATATATATCTCTTCCTCTTCCTCTATATCTGTCTCCTTCTCTGTCTCTATATCTGTCTCCTTCTTCTCTATATCTGTCTCCTTCTCTCTCTCTTTCTCTTTCTCTTTCTCTTTCTCTCTCTCTTTCTCTTTCTCTGTCTCCTTCTCTATATATATATCCTTCTCTTTCTTTGTCTCCTTCTCTGTATCTGTCTCTATATCTATATCTGTCTCCTTCTCTTTCTCTATCACTGTCTCCTTCTTTTTCTTTTTCTTTGTCTCCTTCTGCTGCTGCTGCTGCTGCTGCTGCTGCTGCTGCTGCTTCTCTCCTAGACGAGAGTAGATATCTGTTGCTGCTGCTTCTTCTGTCTCTTCCTCCTGCTGCTGCTGCTGCTGCTGCTGCTGCTGTATCTGCTGCAGCAGAAACAGCAGAAGCAGCAGCAACAGCAGCCTGAGCAGCATAAAGATGAGCAGCAAACTGAGCAGCTTGCTGCTGCTGCTGCAGTTGCTGCTGCTGCTGCTGCTGCAGCTGCTGCTGCAATGCTCTTTCTCTTGCTTCTTGTACTCTTCTCTCCTCTTCCTGCTGCTGCTGCTGCTGCAGCAGCAGCTGCCGCTGCAGCTTCTGCTGCTGCTGCTCCTTTGTTCGTTGCAGCACCTCTCTAGCCTTAGCTAGGGCCCCCTGCATGCCTGCTGCTGCTGCTGCTGCTGCTGCTGCTGCTGTTTTTTTTGTTGCTGCTGCAGCAGCAGCAGCAGCAGCTTCATCCTCGTTGCTGCTGCTATCCCTGCTGTCTCCTCTTTCTCTTTCTCTGTCTCTTCTGTCTCCTTTTTCTCTTTCTTTCTCTCTATCTCTGTCTCTTTCTCTATCTTTTTCTTTCTCTCTTTCTCTATCTCTTTCTCTGTCTCTTTCTCTGTCTCCGTTCCTGTCTCTTCTGTCTCCTCTTTCTCTCTCTCTGTCTCCTCTTTCTCTTTCTCTTTCTCTTTCTCTATCTTTTTCTTTTTCTTTTTCTTTTTCTCTGTCTCCTTCTCTATCTCTATATCTGTCTCTGTCTCTGTCTCTGTCTCTATA
>NW_013570923.1:0-372 GCF_000499745.2 Eimeria mitis | reverse complement strand
TCTTTCTCTCCCTCTTTCTCTTTCTCTGTCTGCTTCTCTTTCTTCTTTGTCTCTTTCTCTGTCTCCTTCTCTGTCTCTTCTTTCTCTGTCTCCCTCTCTGTCTCCTCTTTCTCTTTCTTTGTCTTTTTCTCTGTCTCCTTCTCTATCTCTTCTGTATCTTTCTCTTTCTCTATCTCTTTCTTTTTCTCTATATCTGTCTCCTTCTCTATCTCTTTCTCTTTCTCTGTCTTTGTCTCTTTCTCTCTCTCTTTCTCTTTCTCTGTCTCCTTCTCTTTCTCTATCATCATTTATATTTTTATTTTTATTTTTATTTTTATTTTTATTTATTTCTTCTTCCCTAGGAGACAGGCTGGGGGGCTCCGCCCCCCCTGG
>NW_013570922.1:7637-7827 GCF_000499745.2 Eimeria mitis | reverse complement strand
CGGGTCCATGCATGCACCGCTATTGCGGTTCTGTTGTATTGCTGCGATGCTCTAGGGAGAAATTACAAAAGTTTTCCATATTCGTTCCTGCCACAGATATTTTGTTAGTACGTAGTACGTCGGAGCACGGGAACTGTTAGTTTTTCAAGCATATAAGAGTGCAAAAGCCAGCCGCAGCATCAGGGTAGAC
>NW_013570922.1:5221-7537 GCF_000499745.2 Eimeria mitis | reverse complement strand
TGCCCATACTCCTGGTACCAGACGCAGATGAACCGAGCCAGGGCAACCGAAAAAAATCAACGCCTCATACGGGCTCCAAAGAGATGCAGCTGCCTGCGCGGCACGTCCATGGCAATTCGCGTCCTCTACGAGGACCAACAAAAATCCACACTGCTCAAGATGCGTTTGACGCCCCACGTGCGTGCAGAGCGAACGTCCTCTTTCTCATCGCCTCTCCCTTCTACGCTGGAGCGCCATGAGAGCTCTGCCCTGATAAGGCGAGCTCGGATGGAAACAAGCCATCGACGCGTCCCTATCTTGCATTGTACTCCCAACCCAATGCGGCTTCAGGAACAGCGCCAAACCAGAAACATCCACATGATCCACACCTGCGGTCTGGGTCACTCCGTCACTAGACAAGTAGCCACGATGGCCACATGCTCTTGTGCAAGTGCCACGAGTATTTATCTACACGGGTCCCTCTGCCGCTGCATGTCATTCGCAATTCATCTGCTCCGCGGAACAAATACCATCCTACATAGCCAAGATGACCGTCAGTACTACTAACAGTTTGACGCACAACACCGCCAACCTGCTACTGGCTGCTCTCACAAAGTGATTCACTACTATCGTTCATCTCAAACTCCGCCTCGCGAAGCCACGTCGCAGCGCCAAAACATCCCGGGCTGCACATGTGGAGGCGCATGTGCATCCATGCTTCCTCTCGTACAGGCTGAAACGTAGAGGTCACAATAGCTGCGCCAAGGAAACGAATTGGTGTAGCGTGCTTCAGAAGTGCCTCAAACCCTTCTACTTACTAAACCTCTCGCGACTGCGCAACCGTGGCTACCTATCATGTGCGTACGCCCTGGGCAAAACGCAAACCAGTCCAGCGCCAGAAAACGCTTCCGCCCACACCTCCCGTACACGCGCACTCGCAAACAGGATAGCCCCACGATGCTCAACCAGGCAAGCCGCTGAGCCCTCCGCAAAGTATTGCCCATACTCCTGGTACCAGACGCAGATGAACCGAGCCAGGGCAACCGAAAAAAATCAACGCCTCATACCGGCTCCAAAGAGATGCAGCGGCCTGCGCGGCACGTCCATGGCGATTCGCGTCCTCTACGAGGACCAACAAAAATCCACACTGCTCAAGATGCGTTTGACTTCTCATATCCCTGCAGATCGAACGTCCTCTTTCTCATCGCCTCTCCCTTCTACGCTGGAGCACCATGCGCGCTCTGCCGTGATAAGCCGAGCTCGGATGGAAACAAGCCATCGACGCGTCCCTATCTTGCATTATACTCCTAACCCAATGCACCTTCAGGAACAGCGCCAAACCAGAAACATCCACATGATCCACACCTGCCGCCTTGTGTCTAAGTCACTTCGTCACTACACAATTAGAAACGATCTCCACATGCTCTTGTGCAAGCGCCATGAGTATTTATTTACACGGGTCCGTCCGCCGCTGCATGCCCTTCGCAATTCATCTGCTCCGCGGAACAAATACCATCCTACATAGCCAAGATGACCGTCAGTACTACTAACAGTTTGACGCACAACACCGCCAACCTGCTACTGGCTGCTCTCACAAAGTGATTCACTACTATCGTTCATCTCAAACTCCGCCTCGCGAAGCCATGTCGCAGCGCCAAAACATCCCGGGCTGCACATGTGGAGGCGCATGTGCATCCATGCTTCCTCTCGTACAGGCTGAAACGTAGAGGTCACAATAGCTGCGCCGAGGAAACGAATTGGTGTAGCGTGCTTCAGAAGTGCCTCAAACCCTTGTACTTACTAAACCCCTCTCGAGTGCACAACCGTCGCTACCTATCATGTGCATACTAACTGGGCAAAACGCGCGCCAGCGCAGCGCCAGAAAACGCTTTTTCCCGCACCTCCCGTACACGCGCACTCGCAAACAGGATAGTCCCACGATGCTCAAGCAAGCACGCCACTGACACCTTCGCAAAGGATTGCCCACCCTCCTGACACCAGAAGCAGCTGAAGTCAGCCAGGACAACCAAACCAAATGCTGGTTCAATACCAACCGAACAAAAATTCATCTGCCTGCACACCGCGTCCATGGTTATTCGCATCCTCTACGAGGACCAACAAAAATCCACACTGCTTAAGAAGCGTTTGACTTCTCATATCCGTGCAGATCGAACCTCCGCTTTCTCATCGCCTCTCCCTTCTACGCTGGAGTGCTGTGCGCGCTCTGCCGTGATAAGCCGAGCTCGGATGGAAACAAGCCATCGACGCGTCCCTATCTTGCATTATACTCCCAACCCAATGCGGCTTCAGGAACAGCGCCAAACCAGACACATCCAT
>NW_013570922.1:3927-5196 GCF_000499745.2 Eimeria mitis | reverse complement strand
CGTCTAAGTCACTTCGTCACTACACAATTAGAAACGATCGCCACATGCTCTTGTGCAAGTGCCATGAGTATTTATTTACAAGGGTCCGTCCGCCGCTGCATGCCCTTCGCAATTCATCTGCTCCGCGGAACAAATACCATCCTACATAGCCAAGATGACCGTCAGTACTACTAACAGTTTGACGCACAACACCGCCAACCTGCTACTGGATGCTCTCACAAAGTGATTCACTGCTATCGTTCATCTCAAACTCCGCCTCGCGAAGCCATGTCGCAGCACCAAAACATCCCGGGCTGAACATGTGGAGGCGCATGTGCATCCATGCTTCCTCTCGTACAGGCTGAAACGTAGAGGTCACAATAGCTGCGCCAAGGAAACGAATTGGTGTAGCGTGCTTCAGAAGTGCCTCAAACCCTTTTACTCGCTAAACGCCCCGCGACTGCGCAACCGTCGCTACCTATCATGTGCGTACTAGCTGGGCAAAACGCGAACCAGCGCAGCGCCAGAAAACGCTTCCCCCCACACCTCCCGTACACGCGCACTCGCAAACAGGATAGCCCCACGATGCTCAACCAAGCACGCCGCTGAGACCTTCGCAAAGTATTGCCCATCTTCCTGACACCAGACGCACCTGGATTCAAGCCAGGGCAACAAAACGAAAGGCAGGCCCAGTACTAGCTCCAGAAAGGCCCAGCTGCTTGCACTGCACATTCTTGCCGGTTCGCGTCATGTCAGAGGATCACCAATAATCTACCATGCATAAGATGCTTTTGACGCCTCACGTAAGTGCAGATCGAACGTCCTCTTTCTCATCGCCTCTGGCTTCTACGGCGAAGTGATATGAACGCTCTGCTGCGAGATGCCGAACTCGGACGGAAGCAAGCCACCGACACGTCCCTATCTTGCATCTACTCCAAACCCAATGCAGCTTCAGGAACAGTGCCAAACCAAACACATCCTCATGCGCAACGCCTTCCGCCTTGCATCTAAGGTACTCCACAAGTACACAATGAGTGGCGAATGCCGCATGCTGTTGTGCAAGCGGCATAAGTGTTTACACCGGTCCGTCGGCCGCCCCCCAACATTCCCTTCTTCTGCGCTCCGCAGCAGAATAACCCTCCTGCCAAGCAGAGTTGAACAGCAAAACTTCTACCGGTTTCACAGACAGCCCCACCGACCTGCTACAGAGACCTACCACATATTCACTCACTGAGGCCGCCCATGTCAGAATCTGCCTCACAAAGGCAAATCATAGCTCCAAAGCGCCCC
>NW_013570922.1:2964-3827 GCF_000499745.2 Eimeria mitis | reverse complement strand
CGTGGAACCGAAGAGCTGCTGCAATCGAATGAACGTGAAGACAATACCATATTTGCGGTTAGCCACTGCTCACTAAGTCATGAGTCATGACTCCGTACTGCATGCAGAACGGACTCCCGAAAGTACAATCAGAGTGCAATCATGATCGGTCGCAAAAAGGTAGCAGAGCATATGAACTAACTGTCGGCAAGCCAAGCGGAAGTATATAATCAGCGTTGCGTCCCAACAAACTCGATGGTCCGAGATGCAAGGGAGTAAAACAGGATGCTGGCAGGCACGTTATTCTTTATTCTCTCTGTCAGCGGGGGTACCCATGTACGCACATCAACGAGCTTGAACACCTGCGTACTGCGATTAGTACCCCATGGTGAGAAGTGCAACACGCACATTCGTGAAAACTAGGCAATTATCTGATAAGAGACCTCGACTACTATTATTAATAATAAATGAATTCGACTTTATTGAGGTGTTTTGCACCGGCGGCGCGTAAGTGATGGTTGTAAAGAAATAACTAGCGCACATCGCACACATTGCGCACATTGCATGACTCTATCACGGGATGCTTAAAACCAAAGGAAGACACTACCTCGCCATGCAGAAAGTCCTTTGTGCAGCTAAACGAGTAGACTGTCAGCCTAATTACTGCACAGAGTAGCTTGACCGCAGATTTAGGTGAAAATTCCACAAAAGGTTGAAAAGCCATCAGGTAGTTAAAAAAAGGATCCACTGCCGCATCGGTGTGTGAAGAAACAAAATTTTCCATCGCGTTGGTGTCGTAGCATTCTTTTGACAGCATATTTCCATTTGTTGCGAATGTGCCCAGGATAAACAATTTGCGTCAATACTGAAAAAGATGCACTCCT
>NW_013570922.1:2391-2837 GCF_000499745.2 Eimeria mitis | reverse complement strand
CCGTGATCTGATACTCAAAATCAAGCACACTGCATACTTTGCGTATCGAGTAGCCATCAGAGGAATCAAGCACCTTCAACGACTACATGTATGCATTAGGAGCGATCTGAAAGTTACTGGGATGGCAGAAAGGTTCTGTTGATCGGTTTGCAAGCAGCTGGTGGGGTTGCTCTGCTACCATTCCACGACACAGTTTCCCCTACGTTTTGCCTTGTTTATAGTTGTTAACTTTCCTTACGTGTGCTGCAGGATTTGGCGGTCTACAACACAGTGGCAGCAACATATGAGGATCGGGTGCCGCGTTACTTCAGTAGAACCGTCATCTCGCACCAAATCGTCTCTTGTGCCATTGCTTGTCGAGCAAATCCCTTTGCAACTCACCCCCTTCGCCATGCGCGCCGGGGTGTGCTTTCGTACAAAGCTTTGGAAGTGCTCATATACACATG
>NW_013570922.1:267-2291 GCF_000499745.2 Eimeria mitis | reverse complement strand
GCTTCACTGCGTACCCGAGAAAAGCGTGTTTGACAAAGAGTGAGCCCCCCCTTCTTATCACCCTCCAACTTCGTACAGCAGTTCGCATGCACATCTGCATCCATGCTGGCTCTCTTACAGGTGGTGATGTTCAAGTACCCATAAACACACCGATAACGTTAACTTGCTAAGCGCGCCTCCCACGTGCTACAAACAATTCTACTTGGTAAACCAATTGCGACTGCGCAACTTTGCCCAGCTTTCATGCGCATACTTCCTGACCAAAAACGCATGCTATCGGATTGCGAGAGAGCGCTACCCAACCCATTGAGGGTAGAAGCATCTCCCCATCGCCTTGCGCTCCGTTGGTGTCGTAGCATTCTTTTGACAGCATATTTCCACTTTTTGCGAATGTGCCCAGGATAAACAATTTGCGTCAACACTGAGAAAAAAGGACTCCCGTGATGCAGCTATATCACAATTAAACTATATAAATTGTTGGGAAGAGTTGGCGAAACGCTTCAGCGCGCAGGAGTGTCGCGATTCGATGGAACATACAGCCTGCGTGAGCGCGTCAACCCGTGATCTGATACTCAAAATCAAGCACACTGCATACTTTGCGTATCGAGTAGCCATCAGAGGAATCAAGAGCCATCAATGACTACATGTATGCATTAGGAGCGATCTGAAATTTACTGGGATGGCAAAAAGGTTCTGTTGATCGGTTTGCAAGCAGCAGTTGGGGTTGCTCTGCTACCATTCCACGACACAGTTTCCCCGACGTTTTGCTTTGTTTATAGTTGTTAACTTCCCTTACGCGTGCTGCAGGATTTGGCGGTTTACAACACAGTGGCAGCAACCTATGACGATTGGGTGCCGCGTTACGCCAGCAGAACCGTCATCTCGAACCAAATCGAATTTCGTGCCATTGCTTGTCGAGCAAATCTCCTTGCAACTCACCCCCTTCCCCATGGGTGCCGGGGTGTGCTTTCGTACAAAGCTTTGGAAGTACTCATATACACATGGAATATTCCGATTCTAACTCTCTTTCTGGCTTGGCTGTGCGGAAGTACGTGTCAGATGTGGAATTCGTTTAGCGGCCACATATGCAAGACAGCATACAACAGTTGGTCGACGCGTTCTAGACGCGAACGAAAAACTATAATTTTCGTTCGACTTATCAATTCCCGTAAAACGATGCGACGTTGCGCCGATCAGTAGAGTGCTACTCCGCTTGCGAGCTACTTCCAGGCGAATTCGTTTGTGCCGAAAAAATTCTTCCACAAGCGGCGGCTTGCAGATTTGCGTTGGCTAACGGGACCCACACAGGACGCTGACTTCGTGGAACTCAAGCATGCTGCGCAGGGGTATGGAGCTGCGCCGCGTAGTATATTTACGTATACCTGTAGTGTCGCAAACGACACACAGATCGGGGAAAGCATGCATTTCGATCTCAATGACACGATCGAAAATGAGACTCACCTAACCATAGGCTTTCTCAGCGCTACCCATCGTCCATGCATCAATGTTGAGCACCCGCGATATCTCCAGCTAGCATACCCCGCCTGTAAGTTTTGGTTAGCACCCCATACAAGGTAAAACGGGTTGCAAAAGCACAGCGGACTGCTGTCCATTAACCTCCTATGTCCAGGTCCTACTACAGATGAAATGGGCGACTCTGCTTCACGTGTGGCTCCTAGATCGTAGGCTAAATGGATACCTCTTGAGTTCCCGAGAACTAAGTGGGCTCCTTTTTCCCAATAGCTTTCCATTATCTCTAAGCGCCTGCTGAACGTTTGCACGCATAAGCAGCACGAACGCTACGGATGTCTAACGCGTAACTGGTGACCGTACCGGCCGAGGAACATTTCTGACAGTTTGTCTCCTTGAATCGTACCCGAATTTCAGGAGCCGACATAAACAGAACGCTAGTTACAAATGTTCAAAAAACTGCAAAACATACGGTATCCAAATGCCAACTGTTCTCACCTGCACCTCCAATGCCGCCCAACCAAACACGGCGTGGACTCCGAATCTCCACGCAC
>NW_013570922.1:0-172 GCF_000499745.2 Eimeria mitis | reverse complement strand
AACGCCAGACACAGCGTCGCAACACCGTGGTCCACAACGCCCCTACACGCACTGCAGAACCCCACCATGCGCACACATGCACTTCGCAGGGCGTGCCTCCAGACTTTCCGTAGGCTCCTATGCACCACCCGGTTCTGCCACGTACTACACTGCACATACATGCGCTCGCCTC
>NW_013570921.1:26096-26559 GCF_000499745.2 Eimeria mitis | reverse complement strand
ATTCACTTTACAAATATTCACCCAACAATGCCCGATATTTTTGTTTTACAGCGGGCGACATAGTTTTCTAATAGGCATCACAGGCTATAGGCTTCGTTTGGTTGTTTCTAGTGCGGGCAACCGGTCGCAGCTTGGGACCGTCACAAGCTGCAGTTGAGACAAAGACATAATAAGATAACAGCTCACCAGGAGCAGCTGAACTCCGCTGCACTATCCTGGCTTCCTGTGTAGAAGGTCCGAATGGCGTGAAGCTAGTGTACCAAGGCCCGTCAGGGTTTACATTGCGCCTAGCTGCGACTGGTGCTGCAAGGAAGCTCCGCACAGAGGCGTAACCGAGCCTGCTTTGATGCATAGCCTAAAACCATAGGCAGTATGCAAACGCTTGCTTGCTCCACAGTTGGTCTTCACTTACCAGCCTGCACTCAACTAGGAAAACATATACAGCACTGAGAATCTTGAACGT
>NW_013570921.1:24809-26049 GCF_000499745.2 Eimeria mitis | reverse complement strand
ATTGGTTTACATATAACGCTCTCGTGTGGACGCCGCAATTACAGTGCACTCTACGCCTCTCCACGACGATTAAAAGAACAAGTGGCATTAAGCATTTGCGATGAACGCCAAGCAGGGAGTATACCCCAACTTATCTGCACGAGAGTGCACTACGGGCTCCTCGTCGTTGTCCGAATTTGGTGCCAAATATTCCGGGGCTGTGTATATATTACACTAGTGGCTCCAGCATTTCTGTGCATATAAATCTCCTCAGGCCCCGTCGCTGCTTTGCGTATTATATAATACCAACAAGAACGGATGTGACAGCTGTAACCTGGCGACAAATGAGTGCTATTTGCCTCGAATTTCCACTTTTGACGCCTCTGTCTTCTCCGTGAAAAGTGCAGCTGCACAGAAGCAAAATCTGCATGGCCGTGCATGTGGCACAAGGATTGATTATTTTATCTTTCGCTTTACTTTTCCTTTCCCTTTCTGCTTCAGCTTGTATATAAGCCACGGCTTTCCAGGAATCGCGCGGGCCCCCGCTCCCCCCCCACCCCCGCCTCCCTTCACCAAAGGAGCGCAGTTTCAGTGCTTCTGTGGCTGCGTCAGCGAGTTACAGATGCAGCGTTTGGCTACGTCTCTTTGTTCGCACGTACTTGTAAATTCGGCGTTCTCGCTTTCACTAGCGTTTGTGGATAGATTGGTTCTCTGTGCAGGTGATTGCAAGTGCTGAGTGTGTACTGGTGCATCTGTCACTGCCTGTGCATCACGGCACGCTGCTGTGGAATCAAACAGAAGCGAGTCTTTCCCTATTCATATATGTATGAATGTCTCTCCGTATTTGTGTGCGTATATCCTTTCTCTTGCGCATACATACTTCTCTCCTGTTTTGCATATATACGTTATATAGTACATTTTCAAGGGAAGTGTGTGCCGCGTCGCTTGCCGGCGCCTAGCAAGGGGTTATCTGGGGCAGAGATGGCCTCTGAGTGAGCACATAAACTGCATTAGAAGTGTCATTCTATATTTACACGCCAGGCATCGACGCTAAAAGATTCAAAGAATTGATCATCTGTAGCTTTTCTTTGGCGTCATGTCGCTCCCCTGCTTGCCTAGCAACTGTTGCCGGCACAGCCCACCACTCTTAGTGCAGCGGATTAGAGAGATGCAGCCTGCTGCTTAGTAGCAGCGGCTGTTTCCTTTTTTTAATTTCCTGGTTTGCTTGTCTGTTCCTAGCAGAATCAATCGCGATAGAGCC
>NW_013570921.1:24372-24709 GCF_000499745.2 Eimeria mitis | reverse complement strand
AGATGCAGCAGCAGCAGGGAGATGCAGCCTGCTGCTTAGTAGCAGCGGCTGTTTCCTTTTTTTAATTTCCTGGTTTGTTTGTCTGTTCCTAGCAGAATCAATCGCTATAGAGCAGTGGCCTCTGGGAGATTCAAATAAAAGAAGTGGAAATGAGACTAACGAAACGCAGAGACAGTCAGAGACAAACAGCGAAAGAAACGAAAAGAGAGAAAAAAGAAACAAAGCAGACACCATAACCACTGGATGAGTTAACAACTTTGCAACGCGAAACGAAACAGAGAACAGAGAGAAAGTCAGAGTTTGTTTCACCCCTCGACACCGAAGTTAGTTTAGTAAT
>NW_013570921.1:23882-24272 GCF_000499745.2 Eimeria mitis | reverse complement strand
AAAAGAAGTGGAAATGAGACTAACGAAACGCAGAGACAGTCAGAGACAATCAGCGAAAGAAACGAAAAGACAGAAAAAAGAAACAAAGCAGAAACCATAACCACTGGATGAGTGAACAACTTTGCAACGCGAAACGAAACAGAGAACAGAGAGAAATTCCGAGTTTGTTTCACCCTTCGACACCGAAGTTAGTTTAGTAACGCAGTGCTCAAAAGAGGCATCACCGCCTCCACTGCTGCTGCTGGTGTTGCACCTGCCGCTACTGCAGCAGCTGTAGCTCCAGCTGCTGCTGCTGTCGTTGCTAACGGTTGCGCCGCCGCTGCAAGCTGCAGAGGGTGCTACAGGGAGGTTATATGGGGCACGTACCTGCAGGGCAACAAGTAAGCAAAG
>NW_013570921.1:21594-23782 GCF_000499745.2 Eimeria mitis | reverse complement strand
TTCACTAGCGTTTGTGGATAGATTGGTTCTCTGTGCAGGTGATTGCAAGTGCTGAGTGTGTACTGGTGCACCTGTCACTGCCTGTGCATCACAGCACGCTGCTGTGGAATCAAACAGAAGTGAGTATTTCCCTATTCATATATGTATGAATGTTTCTCCGTATTTGTGCGCGTATATCTTTTCTCTTGCGCATACATACTTCTCTCCTGTTTTGCATATATACGTTCTATAGTACATTTTCAAGGGAAGTGTGTGCCGCGTCGCTTGCCGGCGCCTAGCAAGGGGTTCTCTGGGGCAGAGATGGCCTCTGAGAGAGAAACAAAAACTGCATTAGAAGTGTCATTCTATATTTACACGCCAGGCATCGACGCTAAAAGGTTCGAAGATTTGATCATTTGTAGCTTTTCTTTGGCGTCATGTCGCTCCCCTGCTTGCCTAGCAACTGTTGCGGGCACAGCCCACCGCTCTTAGTGCAGCGGATTAAAGAGATGCAGCAGCAGCAGGGAGATGCAGCCTGCTGCTTAGTAGCAGCGGCTGTTTCCTTTTTTTAATTTCCCGGTTTGTTTGTCTGTTCCTAGCAGAATCAATCGCGATAGAGCAGTGCACTCTGGGGGATTCAAATAAAAGAAGTGGAAATGAGACTAACGAAACGCAGAGACAGTCAGAGACAATCAGCGAAAGAAACGAAAAGAGAGAAAAAAGAAACAAAGCAGACACCATAACCACTGGATGAGTTAACAACTTTGCAACGCGAAACAAAACAGAGAACAGAGAGAAAGTCAGAGTTTGTTTCACCCTTCGACACCGAAGTTAGTTTAGTAACGCAGTGCTCAAAAGAGGCATCACCGCCTCCACTGCTGCTGCTGGTGTTGCACCTGCCGCTACTGCAGCAGCTGTAGCTCCAGCAGCTGCTGCTGTCGTTGCTAACGGTTGCGCAGCCGCTGCAAGCTGCAGAGGGTGCTACAGGGAGGTCATATGGGGCACGTACCTGCAAGGCAACAAGTAAGCAAACAGAAACGCAAGATACGATAGAGCAGCAGCAACTGCCGCAGCAGCAACCACTGCAGCTGCAGCAGCACCTCAACTACTGGCAGCAACCACTCGAAAGACAGACAACCATGATATTCTCGGGCGCCTCAGGGACAGAAAAGGCAGCAGCAGGAGTAACGGCAGCAGCAGCAGCAGCAGCAGCAGCAGCACACAGCACAGCCCACCGCCAAAGCTAAGGAAGTCGTCTGTCTCAGCCTGCCGATACTCCTCTACCAAGCTCAACACGTGCTCCCTGCGCAACCAGCAGCAGCAACAGCAAAGAATAGCAAAGTTGTTACAACAGCAGGAGCAGCCAGCAACTGGCAGGCAGCAGCAACAGCAGGCAGCAGCAGCGGCAGCAGCTGCTGCAGCAACAAAGAAACTCAGTCCCCACTTTGAGTCTTCCATCTCTGAGAAGTCTCCAATGCCGTCAGGGCTGCTAAACATGGGCTGTCGTCTGCAGAAACATAATAGATGCAGCGACAGCTGCTGGTTCATCTGCTGCTGCTGTAGCTGCTACACTGTGGCCTGCAGCAGCAGCAGCAGCAGCACAAGCAACTACGCAGCAGCAGCAGCAAGCGCATGCAGCAACTGCAGCAGCAAGAGGACGCCAGCGTAGTTACTTGTAGTTGTCAAGGAAGGCCTTGCGCTTGAAGAGGCGGTCGTACTGAACCACACACCGCTCGAAAAGCTGCAGCAGCAGCAGCAGCAGCAGCAGCAGCAGCAGCAAAGGAGACATANAAGGAGAACAACAGCAGCAGCACAAGGGACACTAGCAGCAGCAGCAGCAGGGAGAGCGGCAGCAGCAACAGCAGGTCGATCAGCAGCAGCAGGAGGTTCATAAGCAGCAGCAACTGCAGCAGAAAACGTACACTTGTAATAGCCGTGTGGTTCGCTAGCATCAAGCCCGCGCACTTGTGCTTCTGCGGGTTGAATGGAGAAGCCCGGGCCAACACAACCTGGGGAGAGGCGGGGGCCCAGCGGATGAACTGCAGCAGCTGCCGCTCTCGGATGCGCTGCAGGCTCTTATGAACCTGCAGCAGCAGCACCAATGCAGCAGCAGAAGCAACACCAATACCACCAGTGCTGCAGCAGCAGAAGAAACACCAACACCTACGCTGCGGCAGCACCATCGGCAGCAAGGCCAGTTCAACCCAGT
>NW_013570921.1:19736-21326 GCF_000499745.2 Eimeria mitis | reverse complement strand
ATATATATATATATATATATATATATATATATATATATATATGCATATATAGCTTCAACCATGCATGCATGCATGCATTGTTGAAGCTATATATCTTCATATGATGGTCTAAACTGTAGCAGAGCCTCGAAGCCGTACGTCCTCGTGGGGTGTATGAACAGGGGAAGAAGCTCCGCTAACTTCAGGTTGAGGGTTTAGGGTTTAGGGTTTAGGGTTTAAGGGGGGAGTCACCATGATATTTTTGGATTGCGTGAGGCGGCGCATGATGTCTATGACGGTAGTTTTCTGCACTGCTGAGACGCAGCGTTCGAGGGTGATTGGGGTGTATCCGCACATCAAGAAGTGGCAACGGGGTACGGGTACAAGAGAAGATAACAAAGATAATAAACTAGAAGATAAAGAAGAAGGATAACGTAGAGTTGCTGTGCATGCAGCCATGACGGTCGATATCTGCAGTGACACCCGAAACCCCAGCACACGCAGAAAAAAAAAGTATGAAATATGCAAACAAACAAGCTAAGCAGGCATATATCGAACCCTAATCATATAAAAATATTGATTATAATCATATAATATTATTTATTATATACATTTAATATATTATACTCATATATAATCCCAAACAGAGCCAAGAAAACCGAGAAGAAAAAAGTAACAAGTCGAAGCTAACAAGCCGCAGCGCAGGAGCCGTGGGCTGATGTGATCTAATATATTTAGGGTTTAGGGTTTAGGGTTTAGGGTTTAGGGTTTGATACGAGTGCATTAGTTTGTTGAAAGCTTGGGTTTGGTAGTCTGAGTCTTTCTGTTGCAACTCTATGCACAGCGTGGTTATCTAGAACAACGACAGCATCAGCTTGTAAACAGAGCCGTTTCAGAGTTAATACAGAATTATACGGCTGCACAACCACATCACTCGCCGCGTCCCCCAATACAGGAAACACAGAAAATGTTTGTACGAGCTTCGACCCATATCTATCCCCCAGCAGCTCCAATAGATAAGAACCCATACCGGACCCGGTGCCCCCCGCCTGCAGCAGCAGAAACACACACAACACAAATTTATAAACCACAAACTATATAATAAATAATATATTATTAAACCTAAATAAAATACATATAAACACAAAACTACATATGCAGCTGAGCGTACACCATACACAACATATTATTAACTCGAAATAAGTAAGAACATATCTTTCATCCTAGACAGCAAAAACAACAACAACGAGCAAACCCCAAGAAATAAACAAAATACAAAAAAACAAAAAAATAAATAAGTAAATAACAATTAATACTCATCAATCAACTGCATAGTAACTCTGTTTGTATGCTGCATACGCAACATATAACAAACCCCAAACCCTAAACCCTAAACCCTAAACCCTAAGCAACGTGCAGCATACTAAACGAGCTGCAACAAACCCTAAACAACCAACTCAAAACCCTAAACAACCAAACTAAAACCCTAAACCCTAAACCCTAAACCCTAAACAACCAAGAATTGAACCCGCAACCCTAAACAACAGACCTCATACAGACAGACGCCAACAGCCTAAACCCTCCAAACAAAAAGCAGTCCACATACCCAAC
>NW_013570921.1:18579-19619 GCF_000499745.2 Eimeria mitis | reverse complement strand
CCAGCAGCTCCTCCTCAACTTTTGCTGCTTGCGCGTAGCCGCTCCCCCAGTTGTTCCCGGCGCCTGCAAAACCCCAAACCCTAAACCCTAAACCCTAAACCCCAAGGCCAAATCTGTTGGCCCCAAACCCTAGACCCTCACCCTTGAAGTCTAAACCCTAGCCCCAAACCCTAAACCCTAAGACGCAGAGAGAATAAACCCAGTATTATTTATTTATTTAGGGTTTAGGGTTTAGCTTGAAGGCTCTTATAAATAAATTTTTATTCGTGTTTTGTTTTATATTGCGTTTGTTTGTCTCCCTGTCTGTATCTGTTGCTTGTGCTGCAGCACTGCTGCAATACCTTTTCTATCTTTTTGGTGTTTCTTGCTTTTTTTGTGTATCCTGCTGCTCTTTGCTGCTGTATATTTATATTTATTTTCTCTCTATTGCGGCTCTGACTGCTTCTCTATCTCCTGCTGTGTAGTGATGCTAGTTGAGGTTTTTCTCTGTCTCCTTTTGTCTCCTCCCCCGCTACAAGTTGTGTGGTTTCTCCGTCTGTCTGTGTTTGTGTTTTTTTTGTTTGCTTCTGCTGTCTCCTGTTTTTCGCGCTGTCTCTTTCTTTTCTTTTCTGTTTCTCTCTGTTTTTTTGTTTTTGTTTCCGTCTCGGTTTGTCTTTTCTCTCTTGCTGTTCTCCTCTTATCTCTTTTATTTTGTTTTTGTGTTTTTGTTTCTCTCTGTCGCTGCTCTACCTAACTCATTTTCTTTTTCTGTCTCTCCGTCATTTTGTTTTATTTCTACGCCTGCTTGTTTCTCTTATTGTTGTCTCCTCTGTTCCTTTCTCCTTTTAATTGTTGTTCTTTTGTTTTTGTTTTTGTTTTTATTTATTTTTATTTTATTTTATTTTATTTTTATTTCTGTTTTTTTTATATACAAGACTCACCGCCGCCGTCTTTTGATACGAAGAAATTTTCGGGGTTATACAAATGCCGGTACTCAGATGTCTGTACACACAAAAATAAAATAAAATAAAATAAAAATAAAAATAAAATAAAAATAAAAA
>NW_013570921.1:15801-16076 GCF_000499745.2 Eimeria mitis | reverse complement strand
CTGCTGCTGCTGTTGCTGCTGCTGCTGCTGCTGCTGCTGTTGCTGCTGCTGCTGCTGCTGCTGCTGCTTCTCTCTGCTGTCTGTACACCTCAAACTGCATGCTGCCTTGACGCCACTAAAGAATACTCCTAACTTAAACCTGCTAAATCTTACCAGCAGCAGCAGCAACAGCAGCAACAGCAGCAGCTGCTGCTGCTGTTGCTGCTGTTGCTGCTGCTGTTACTGTTGCTGCTGGTGCTGGTCTCGGGTTTTGTAGCTGTGAGGGGATTCTTTGC
>NW_013570921.1:15078-15701 GCF_000499745.2 Eimeria mitis | reverse complement strand
ACACACGTCTTTTCTGCTGTGGAAGCAGCAGCAGGTGTGTTGCAGCGGCAGCAGCAGCAGCAGCAGCAGCGCGCATGCAGCTACAACAGCAGCTGTTGCTGTTGCTCGGCACCGCCGTCGTCTGCTTGGTACCCCCTGAGCTTTCTTTTGTTGAAATAAAGTATTTTTGCTGCATGAAACAAATAAAATAGAAAAAAAAAGAAAAAATATATAAATTTATTTTGACGTAATTGCGTGAAATACAGCCCCAAGACGAACAGAAGCGGGGGGTGGTGATCTGGGTCGGTGGCGGTTCAGTTGCTGCTTTTCTGTATTTGTTGTTTTCATTTGCACTAAAATTTTATTTAAATTAAATAAAAAAGCTTTATTTTAATTATATTTCAAGTTATAATTATATAATAAACACAAATTCCCGCTGCTGCTGCTGTTTTTCTTCTTTGCTGTTTTTCTCGTTTTCTGGTTTCTTTATACGATACCATAAAGCCATTATAAGCTAAACAAATAAAACAAAAAAGTAAATAAACAACAAAATTATTTTATATAGATAAAAAGGATTATCCTTTTATTAGTATATTTAATAAACTATATAAATATATAAATAAATAAATAAATAATATATATAC
>NW_013570921.1:14636-14978 GCF_000499745.2 Eimeria mitis | reverse complement strand
TATACTATATATAGTATAAATAAATATATATTTACTAACAATTCGCTACACAGACAGCCAGCAGCAACAGTAGCAGCAAGAGTATCTGCAGGAGCGTTCTTTTCTGCTGCTGCTGCTGCTGCTGCTGCTGCTGCTGATGCTGCTGCTGCTTCTCTCTGCTGTCTGTACACCTCAAGTTGCATGCTGCCTTCACGCCACTAAAGAATACTCCT
Organism: Eimeria mitis; assembly: GCF_000499745.2. Taxonomy (NCBI): domain Eukaryota; phylum Apicomplexa; class Conoidasida; order Eucoccidiorida; family Eimeriidae; genus Eimeria; species Eimeria mitis. Next base: position 14,766 of record NW_013570921.1, on the reverse strand, counting down.
AACTTAAACCTACTAAATCTTACCAGCAGCAGCAGCAGCAGCTGCTGCTGCTGCTGCTGCTGTTGCTGCTGCTGTTACTGTTGCTGCTGGCGCTGGTCTCGGGTTTTGTAGCTGTGAGGGGATTCTCTGT
>NW_013570921.1:14435-14536 GCF_000499745.2 Eimeria mitis | reverse complement strand
TGCTGCCAGCACATTCTGCTGCAGCAGCAGCAGCAGCAGCAGCAGCAGCAACGGGTGGAAGCATTATGCTTTCGCCGAGGTGCTGCTTGGAGTGGAGTGCG
>NW_013570921.1:13865-14335 GCF_000499745.2 Eimeria mitis | reverse complement strand
CTTAACAATTCTTTTGCTGCAGCAATTTGAAATTGTTGTTGATGTCTTAGCAGCAGACAGCTGCTGCTGCAGCTGCTTTTGCTGCTGCTGCAGCTGCTTCTGCTGCTGGAGCTGTTTTTGTTACTGCACCAGCTGCTACTGCAGGAGAGTGCACGTGTGCTGCGCCGCGTCTCGCTGCTGCGGCAGCTGCTGCAGCTGCTGCAGCTGCTGCAGCGCAGGCAGCAGCAGCAGCAGCAGCAGCAGCGTTTAAAGGCGCAACGAAGATATGTGAAAGAGAGCCTCTTGGTTGGCCCTCTCCCTCTGCAGCAAAACCCGCACATAAGGAGTGAGAAAAGTCAGCAGCAACAGAGCCAGCAGCAGCAGCAGCAGCAGCAGCAAAAAAAGCAGCAGCAAAAGCAGCAACGGCAACAGAGACGGCAGAAGCAGCAGCAGCAGCAGCAGCAACCGAGGCAGCCGCAGCAGCAGCAGCA
>NW_013570921.1:13148-13765 GCF_000499745.2 Eimeria mitis | reverse complement strand
TGGTTGGCCCTCTCCCTCTGCAGCAAAACCCGCACATAAGGACTGAGAAGAGTCAGCAGCAGCAGAGCCAGCAGCAGCAGCAGCAGCAACAAAAGCAGAAGCAAAAGCAGCAACGGCAACGGACGCTGCAGGAGCAGCAGCAGCAGCAGCAACCGAGGCAGCCGCAGCAGCAGCAGCAGCAGCAGCAGCAGCAGCAACAGCAGCAAACTCCTCACCAGCTCTTGTGGAGTTAACTTCGATGTGAGGGCGCCCAGGAGCTTCCCCTCCAGCTTCTGCTCCTCCTGCGGCTTGAACTGCTGCAGCAGCAACTCAACCTGCTGCTGCAGCAGCAGCAGCAAACCGCGTACCTTCTGCAGCTCTGCTGCTTCACGCCGCTCAACACTCGGATACAAGCTCGCCTGCGTGCACAGCCAAACGCAAACCCTAAACCCTAAACCCTAAACCCCAAACCTCCACCTAAACCCTAAACCCTTAAGAACTCCTCACATCTAAACCCTAAACCCTACACCCTCAAACCCTAAACCCTAAACCCTAAACCCTAAACCCGCACCGGCAGGAAGGCATCAACGAATCCGCAGGCGACATCGAGCAGCACAGGGAGAGGTATTCGCGGCCCC
>NW_013570921.1:12561-13048 GCF_000499745.2 Eimeria mitis | reverse complement strand
CCTGCTGCTGCAGCAGCAGCAGCAAACCGCGTACCTTCTGCAGCTCTGCTGCTTCACGCCGCTCAACACTAGGATACAAGCTAGCCTGCGTACACAGCCAAACACAAACCCTAAACCCTAAACCCTAAACCCCAAAACTCCACCTAAACCCTAAACCCTCAAGAACTCCTCACCTCTAAACCCTAAACCCTACACCCACAAACCCTAAACCCTAAACCCTAGACCCTAAACCCGCACCGGCAGGAATGCATCAACGAATCCGCAGGCGACATCGAGCAGCACAGGGAGGGGTATTCGCGGCCCTTCCTCCTGTTGCTGCTGCTGCTGCTGCTGCTGCTGCTGGTACTGCTGCTGCAGAGCCTGGAGTTCTGGCTGGTCCTCCAGCTCCAGTGCGTTGCAGTGCTGCTGCTGCAGCCAGTCAACCAGCTGCCTCAGCACTTGCTCCACAACATCCTGCTGCTGCTGCTGCTGCTGCTGCTGCTGTTGC
>NW_013570921.1:12183-12461 GCF_000499745.2 Eimeria mitis | reverse complement strand
GCAGCCACTCAACCAGCTGCCTCAGCACTTGCTCCACAACATCCTGCTGCTGCTGCTGCTGCTGCTGCTGTTGCTGCGTCTGCAGCTGCAGCAAACTCTCAGCCAGCACGGAAGCCCTAAAGTGCTGCGCGTGCTGCAGCAGCACCTGCAGCAGCTGCGGCCGCCACAGCAGCAGCAGCGCAGCGTCTTCTTCCTACACACAACAGGTCCATGCAGCAGAAGCAGTAGCCGCATGCACGCACGTCCAGCAGCAGCAGCAGCAGCAGCAGCAGCAGCAA
>NW_013570921.1:11806-12078 GCF_000499745.2 Eimeria mitis | reverse complement strand
GTGAGGGGCCAGAATCTGCTTGTGCAGCAGCAAACAAATTGTCTCCTCTGCAGCAGCAGCAACAGCAACAACAGCAGCAGCGACAGCAACAGCAGCAGCAGCAACAGAAGCAGCAGCAAATAAAAATAGATGTTTCAAGCCCCAATCGCAGGCATTGCAGCAGACGCAGCACTTGGTGCAGCAACGGCGACAGCAGCAGCACAGGGAGAACCAGCAGCAGCAGCAACAGCAGCAGACAGAAAACCAGAAGCAGCAGCAGCAGGGGGCAAAAT
>NW_013570921.1:10479-11063 GCF_000499745.2 Eimeria mitis | reverse complement strand
CGTGCTGCAGCAGCACCTGCAGCAGCTGCGGCCTCCACAGCAGCAGCAGCGCAGCGTCTTCTTCCTACACGCAACAGGTCCATGCAGCAGAAGCAGCAGCCGCTTGCACGCACATCCAGCAGCAGCAGCAGCAGCAGCAGCAGCAGCAGCAACAGCAGCAGCAGCAGCAGCAGCATGCTTACCCGCAAGGCCGGGCAGCAGAAGGTGCATGCAGCAGCAACCTGAAAGTTGCAGTGTATCAACAGCTGCAGCAGCGCGCGGTGAGGGGCCAGAATCTGCTTGTGCAGCAGCAAACAAATTGTCTCCTCTGCAGCAGCAGCAACAGCAACAGCAGCAGCAGCAACAGCAACAGCAGCAGCAGCAACAGAAGCAGCAGCAAATAAAAATAGATGTTTCAAGCCCCAATCTCAGGCATTGCAGCAGACGCAGCACTTGGTGCAGCAACGGCGACAGCAGCAGCAGAGGGAGAACCAGCAGCAGCAGCAACAGCAGCAGACAGAAAACCAGAAGCAGCAGCAGCAGCAGCAGGGGGCGAAATAGCAACACCAGCAGCAGCAGAGGAAGGTTTAGCAGCATCAACAACG
>NW_013570921.1:10124-10379 GCF_000499745.2 Eimeria mitis | reverse complement strand
GCAGCAGAGGGAGAACCAGCAGCAGCAGCAACAGCAGCAGACAGAAAACCAGAAGCAGCAGCAGCAGCAGAGGGAGAAGCAGCAACACGAGCAGCAGCAGAGGAAGGTCTAGCAGCATCAACAACAACGACAAACACAGCCGCAGCAACAGCATCATCAGCATCAGCAGCAGCAGCACCAGCAGCAGCAGCAGCAGCAGCAGCAGCTGCAACAATACCCGCTTGGCTCCTGGCTTGCTGCGAGCTTAGAAAGGGA
>NW_013570921.1:9375-10024 GCF_000499745.2 Eimeria mitis | reverse complement strand
ACGACAAACACAGCCGCAGCAACAGCAGATGCAGCATCAGCAGCAGCACCAGCAGCAACATCAGCAGCAGCACCAGCAGCAGCAGCAGCAGCAGCAGCTGCAACAATACCCGCTTGGCTCTTGGCTTGCTGCGAGCTTAGAAAGGGGGCGACGGTCTGCTGCAGCAACTCATCACTGACACGGGAAGTAGGCAGCAGCAGCAGCCGCCCAGCCAGCTCCTGCTGCTGCGCGGTGAGGGTATGCAGCTGCTGCTGCACCAGCTGCTGCTGCACCTCCACTGCAGCAGTCCTTACGACGCCCGCAGCTGCAAAGCTCCCTGAACACGCCAACGCAGCAGCAGCAGCAGCAGCAGCAGCAGCAGCAGCAACATAGGATACACATCCAGCAGCAGCAAACGAGAAAATAACACGGCAGCAGCAACAGACGCCGAAGCACCAACCAAAGCCACACCGACGACACGCATGCAGCAGCATGTACAAATCACAGCAGCAGCAACAGCAGCACGAGCAGCAGCAGCAGCAACAACAGCAGCAGCAGCAGCAAACACCTACCGACAGCTGCAGCCGCGCAGGGCGTCTGTGCGTAGCAGCGGGTGACGAAGGCCTTCTCCTCGCACTCCCACAGCAGCTGAACAGGCTGCAGCTGCTGC
>NW_013570921.1:9140-9275 GCF_000499745.2 Eimeria mitis | reverse complement strand
TGTACAAATCACAGCAGCAGCAACAGCAGCACGAGCAGCAGCAGCAGCAACAACAGCAGCAGCAGCAGCAGCAGCAGCAAACACCTACCGACAGCTGCCGCCGCGCAGGGTGCCTGTGCGTAGCAGCGGGTGACA
>NW_013570921.1:8324-9017 GCF_000499745.2 Eimeria mitis | reverse complement strand
AGCAGCAGCAGTAGCAGCAGCAGCAGCAGGGGAACTATATACAGCAGCAACTCCTGTGGAGTGCATCCTAGCACAGGCGGCTGCACCGAAGAGCTGTAAACACAACTGCTGCTGCTGCTGCTGCTGCTGCGGCTGCTGCTGTTGCTGTTGCTGCTGCTTACCGAGTACACCGCGGACGAAGCGACAGTTGAGGTGTACGTACACCCCAAAGGAGTCAGCCAGCGCAAATCCCGCAGCAAGAAGGTGCAGCAGCACTCGCTCCCCCGCGTCTTCCCGTTTGCTGCTGTTGCTGCTGCTGCTGCTGCTGCACTCCACTCCAAGCAGCACCTCGGCGAGAGCATAATGCTTCCACCCGTTGCTGCTGCTGCTGCTGCTGCTGCAGCAGAATGTGCTGGCAGCAAACGCCGGCTGCGCTTCAGGCAGCGCAGAGGCCCCCCCGACGAGGCTTCAGTTCCAAAGACCTGCAGCAGCAGCAGCAGCAGCAACCGCAGCAGCAGCAACAGCAGCAGCAGATGGAGCACCAGCAGCACCGCCTTTCAGCGTGCAGCAGCAGCAGCAACCTCAACTGCAGCAGCTGGTTGCTGCTGCTGCTGCTGCAGCTGCTGCAGCAACAGCAACAGGCTCAGACTTACGAAGAGTTCCCCCTGTACTGAGTCCACCAGCAGCACAGGCAGAGGGCTAGCAGCAGCAGCT
>NW_013570921.1:7691-8149 GCF_000499745.2 Eimeria mitis | reverse complement strand
TGCAGCCTCAAGAAGCACCAAAACACCCCGGCATCTTCTGCTGCAGCAGCGAGCAGCACACGGGGCCATGCTGCTTCGGTTGCTGCTGTTGCTGCTGCTGCTGCTGCTGCTGCTGCAGGCAGCGGCGTCGCCTCGACATGCAAGGCAGCACCAGCAGCAGCAGCTGCTGCTGCAGCAGGTGGCAGCAGCAGGCGAAACGTCTGCAGCACTTCGAGTGTATAGGCATCCAGCAGCCTGCACAACAAGGAAGGCTGCTTCTTGCTGCTGTTGCTGCTGCTGCTGCTGCTGCTGTGTCCCTTCTTTGGCAGCAGCAAGCTGACGGCCAGTACAGCATCCCGGTGCTGCAGCTCCTCCGTCTCCTCTTCCTCATCATCTTCTTCTTGCTGCTGTTGCTGCTGCGGCAATCGCAGCGGCAGAAGCAGCAGCAGACGTCCCCCTACCTGCGGACAGCAGCAGCA
>NW_013570921.1:7355-7591 GCF_000499745.2 Eimeria mitis | reverse complement strand
CCTGCAGCAGCAGCAGCAACCGCAGCAGCAGCAACAGCAGCAGCAGATGGAGCACCAGCAGCACCGCCTTTTAGCGTGCAGCAGCAGCAGCAACCGCAACTGCAGCAGCTGGTTGCTGCTGCTGCCGCTGCAGCTGCTGCAGCAACAGCAACAAGGGATGGCTCAGACTTACGAAGAGTTCCCCCTGCACTGAGTCCACCAGCAGCACAGGCAGAGGGCTAGCAGCAGCAGCAGCA
>NW_013570921.1:6625-7255 GCF_000499745.2 Eimeria mitis | reverse complement strand
TGCTGCTGCTGCTGCTGCTGCTGCTGCTGCTGCTGCTGCTGCTGCTGCTGCTGTTGCTGCTGCTGCTGCTTACCGAGTACACCGCGGACGAAGCAACAGTTGAGGTGTACGTACACCCCAGAGGAGTCAGCCAGCGCAAATCCCGCAGCAAGAAGGTGCAGCAGCACTCGCTCCCCCGCGTCTTCCCGTTTGCTGCTGTTGCTGCTGCTGCTGCTGCTGCTGCACTCCACTCCAAGCAGCACCTCGGCGAGAGCATAATGCTTCCACCCGTTGCTGCTGCTGCTGCTGCTGCTGCAGCAGAATGTGCTGGCAGCAAACGCCGGCTGCGCTTCAGGCAGCGCAGAGGCCCCCCCGACGAGGCTTCAGTACCAAAGACCTGCAGCAGCAGCAGCAACCGCAGCAGCAGCAACAGCAGCAGCAGATGGAGCACCAGCAGCACCGCCTTATAGCGTGCAGCAGCAGCAGCAACCGCAACTGCAGCAGCTGGTTGCTGCTGCTGCTGCAGCTGCTGCTGCAGCAACAGCAACCAGGGATGGCTCAGACTTACGAAGAGTTCCCCCTGTACTGAGTCCACCAGCAGCACAGGCAGAGGGCTAGCAGCAGCAGCAGCAGCTGCTGCTGCTGCAGTTG
>NW_013570921.1:6405-6585 GCF_000499745.2 Eimeria mitis | reverse complement strand
CTGCCCCCCCAGCTCCAGCTGCTGCAGCCCATCATCTGCGTTGCTGCTGCTGCTGCTGCTGCTGCTGCTGCTGTCGTTTTCTGCTGCCTCTTGCAGCCTCAAGAAGCACCAAAACACCCCGGCATCTTCTGCTGCAGCAGCGAGCAGCACACGGGGCCATGTTGCTTCGGTTGCTGCTGT
>NW_013570921.1:5115-6305 GCF_000499745.2 Eimeria mitis | reverse complement strand
AGCGCTGCTGTTGGCGCCGCGGGCAGCAGCGAGGCAGACGATTTGCTGCTGCTGCTGCTGCTGCTGCTGCGTTGTTTGAGTGCAAGGATTTCTCCTGCTGCTGCGCCCGCAACTACAAACGCAGCAGCAGCAGCACCTGCTGCTGCAGGAGTGAAGCAGCAGCCGCAGCTCGGGCGTACGTCCACCCCATCAGGGAGAGTATACGTCTCCAGCGTGAGGCTGTTAGACACCTGCAGCAGCAGCAGCAGCAGCAACAGCAGCAGCAGCAGCAGCAACAGCAGCAGCAGCAGAAGATGAAGAAGCAGAAGCAAACATGTATGCAAATGCTAACAGCAGCACACGCATATGGACGGCCGTGAAGGCTGCTGGGATCAGCAGCAGCAGCAAAAAGCAGCGGTAGCAGTAGCAGCAGGAGCAGCAGCAAAAGCAGCAGCAGAACCAGCATCAGCAGCAGGAGCAGCAGCAGTATAATATCAGCTGCGGGAAAGGCAGGAGCAGCAACCGCAGCAGCACTAGCAGAAGCAGCAGTAGCAGCAGCAAAAGTAGCAGCACCAGCAGCAACACCAGTAGCAGCAGCAGCAGCAACAGCAACAGCAACAGCAGCAACACCAGCAACAACACCAGCAGCACCAGCAGCAACAGCAGCAGCAGCAACACGCACTGCTATTTTGGCTATCGTGCCGTCGGCAGTCCACAGATATTCTGCCGGCCCCACAGCCGTCCCATCGCAGCAGCAAGGCAGCAGCCGAGCAGCCCTTGTGCTGCTGCTGCTGCTGCTGCTGCTGTCGCTGCTGCTGCTGCTGCTGCTGCTGGATTCCACAGCTGCTACGCAGAAGGCAGCCACAGACTGTGCATTCGGAGGTTCTGCTGCTGCCGCCGCGCCAGCAGCAGCAGCAGCAGCAGCAGGAGCAGCAGCTGCTGCAGCTGCAGCCTTGCTGCGGTGCTTCTTGGTGGTCTTGGTGGATTCTCCGGCGCTGCTCATCCCCATGATCCTGCTGCTGCTGCTGTTGCTGCTGTCCCGCCTGCTGCTGCTGCGGCTGCTGCTGCTGCTAAGCTGAAGCCCGAATCCTGCAGTGAAGCTGCTGCCTCCGTTGCTGCTGCTGCTGCTGCTGACGATAACGCTCAGAAAGAACGAGCCTTCTGCATAGAAGGAACTCTTGCTACTGCGTCTGGTGCTACCGTGCTGCTGT
>NW_013570921.1:4328-5015 GCF_000499745.2 Eimeria mitis | reverse complement strand
GTCTTGGTGGATTCTCCGGCGCTGCTCATCCCCATGATCCTGCTGCTGCTGCTGTTGCTGCTGTCCCGCCCGCTGCTGCTGCTGCTGCTGCTAAGCTGAAGCCAGAATCCTGCAGTGAAGCTGCTGCTTCCGTTGCTGCTGCTGCTGCTGCTGACGATGATGCTCAGAAAGAACGAGCCTTCTGCATAGAAGGAACTCTTGCTACGGCGTCTGGTGCTACCGTGCTGCTGTTGCTGCTGCTGCTGCTGCTGCTGCTGCTGCTGCTGGAGCGGTTCTCGCTGCGAATCCTCACCTCCTTCTCTCCTTTTTCTGTTTTTTAAACTCAAAAGAATTAATTTTTGTTGCAACAACTGCAGCGAAAGCCGATGGACAATCGAGACTCCGCCCCACACCCGAGGGCCCCCAGACAGAGCAGCAGCAGCAGCGACCGGATGAAGCCGCAGTAGAACTTGCAGCTTCTGGGGACCATGTTGGCTCCACGTTTGACAGTAGATCAAGCAGCAGTTGCAGCAGCAGCAGCTGCAGCAGCAGCAACAGCAGCTCCTGCAGCGTACACAAGGTCGCCGTGCTGCTTGTCGCTGCGCTTGCCAGCGTACAGACGGTCAGACTGGAGAGCAGCAGCAACAGCAGCAGCAGCAGCAGCAGCAAACCCAGCACATTTTACCCCAACAGCAGCAGCAGCAGCAG
>NW_013570921.1:3675-4228 GCF_000499745.2 Eimeria mitis | reverse complement strand
GCGAAAGCCGATGGACAATCGAGACTCCGCCCCACACCCGAGGGCCCCCAGACAGAGCAGCAGCAGCAGCAGCAGCAGCAGCAGCAACAGCAGCAGCAGCGGGGCTGCATGCGCAGCAAGAAGAGCAGAAAAAACACAAAATTTCATTGAAATATTTTTAATATTTCAATGAAAATATTCGGTGAGTGCCACAGGTAGCAGCAGAATCGGCGCATCACTCTCTTCTGCTCCCTGGGCCCTCGCTGCTGCTGCTGCTGCTGCTGCTGCTGCTGCTGCTGCTGCTGTTGCAGCAGCAGCGACCGGATGAAGCCGCAGTAGAACTTGCAGCTTCTGGGGACCATGTTGGCTCCACGTTTGACAGTAGATCAAGCAGCAGTTGCTGCAGCAGCAGCAGCAGCAGCAGCAGCAACAGCAGCTCCTGCAGCGTACACAAGGTCGCCTTGCTGCTTCTCGCTGCGCTTGCCAGCTTACAGACGGTCAGACTGGAGAGCAGCAGCAGCAGCAGCAGCAGCAGCAGCAAAGCCAGTACCTTCTACCCCGACAGCAGCAGCAG
>NW_013570921.1:2995-3575 GCF_000499745.2 Eimeria mitis | reverse complement strand
GAAGCCGCAGTAGAACTTGCAGCTTCTGGGGACCATGTTGGCTCCACGTTTGACAGTAGATCAAGCAGCACTTGCTGCAGCAGCAGCTGCAGCAGCAGCAGCAGCAGCAGCAACAGCAGCTCCTGCAGCGTACACAAGGTCGCCTTGCTGCTTGTCGCTGCGCTTGCCAGCGTACAGACGGTCAGACTGGAGAGCAGCAGCAGCAGCAGCAGCAGCAGCAGCAAACCCAGCACCTTGTACCCCAACACCAGCAGCAGCAACAGCAGCAACAGCAGCAGCAGCAGCTCGCAGGCCCTTTCATTCGGCCGTATATCAGCAGTTGCTGCTCCCCCCCGGGGCCTCACACCTTCACCTGGCTCCCCACTCTTGTGCTGCAGCAGCAGCAAGAACAGTAGGAGCAACAGCAGCAGCAGCAGCAGCAGCAGCAGCAACAAGAGCACGATGCGCAGCTCTGCCGGCTTCACTGCAGCAAAGAGCGGAGTTCTGCGCTGCAGCAGCCCGACCCAGACAGGACTCCAGCAGCAGCAGCAGCAGCAGCAGCAGCAACACCAGCAGCAGCAGCAGCAGCAGCAACAGCGCC
>NW_013570920.1:6620-8007 GCF_000499745.2 Eimeria mitis | reverse complement strand
CAGCAGCAGCAGCAGCAGCAGCAGCAGCAGCAGCAGCAGCAGCAGCAGGATCAGCAGCTGTGGCAGCAGCAACGGCGCCTCGGAGGGGACAAAGCTCTTGGTGCTACAGCTAGGGAGAAACGACAGCAGCAAAAAGAAGAGACACAGAAGCAGCAGTAACAGCACATTCAGCTGCAGCAGAAACAACAAATGCAGGAGTAGCAGCACGAGCTGCAGGACTAGCAGCAGCAGCAGCAGCAACAGATAGAGAAGCAGCAGCAGCAGCAGATAGAGAAGCAGCAGCAGCAAGCACAAGCACTGCAGACAGCATAGGTGCTGCTGCTTACCCAGCTCCACTACGGGGCCCTCTTCATCCGAGTCAAACTCTAACAGAGTACCCCCAGGCCTGCTTCCTTCGCTCTTGCTGCCTGTGCTGCTGCACTCCTTGGTGCTGCTGCTGCTGCTGCTGCTGCTGCTGTTGCTGCTGCTGCTGCTGCTGGTGCTCTCTACTGCAGTTTTCAGCAGCGGCAACAGAGAGCGACAGCGCTCTGAGAGAGCTGCAGCCTGCGCTGCTGCTGCAATCGCCGCCGATCGCGATGCTGCCTCATTGAGTACAGCTGAGGGGCCGCTGCTGCTGCTGCTGCTGCTACTGCTGCTGCTGCTGCTGTCGCTGCTGCTGCTGGACGACGCAGAGGTAACAACCCCTGCAGCATCATCTTCAATCACTTCCTCCAGCTGCAGCAGGGAGCTGTCCGCTGCCATGGTGAGCGGCAGCGTCTCCTGCTGCTGCTGCCACTGGTACCCCTGATGCTGCTGCTGCTGTTGCTTCTAACACTGTTACTCCTGCTGCTGCTGCTGCTGCTGCTGCAGCTGTGGTGAGCTGCAGCTACCGCCTGTTGAGGAGCTTGAGACCCCCCCGAGGGCCGTAGGTTAGGGAGAGAGAAGATAGAGAGGAGATAAAGAAAAAGGAGAAAGAAACGTCAGCATAGAAGGAAAAAGAAAAAGAAAAAGAGTCACCGCATATTCCCTCTCCGTCTTAATTAAACATTTATAACTGCTGCTGCTGCAGCACTGCAGCAGCAGCAGCAGCAGCAGCAGCGACGCTGAGATGGGTGGCCTCTCTACCCTTCATATTATACAGCAGCAAGACAAACGCAGGCAACAAGCATGCAGAAGTAAATCAGAAATAATAAATAATAAAAAATAAATAAATAAATAAATAAATAAATAAATTAAAAATATAGTGGCTGAAGGAGGAAACCCTGCGAGAATGCATGCGCAGCACGAAATACAAAAGGCGAGCCTAGCAGCAGCAGCAGCAGTTAGCAGCAGCAGCAGCAGCAGCAGCAGAGCAGCAGCAGCATGCAGCTGGTAGCTGCAGCAGCATCTGCTGCTGCTGGTGGTGGTG
>NW_013570920.1:6132-6534 GCF_000499745.2 Eimeria mitis | reverse complement strand
GCCGCCGCAGCAGCAGCAGCTGCAGCAGCAGCAGCAGCAGCAGGAGCTGGTGGCTGCGGTGGCTGCTGCTGCTGCAGCAGCTCCCCGCTCCCCCACATGCCTGCGTGTTGTGTTTGTGTTTTTGTTAGTATTTGGAGTTATATTTGGGGATTTATGTAATTTAATTAGGGTATTTTCTCCCTAATTAAATAAAAATAAAAACAAAGTTCAATACCTCTTACAGCTGCAGCTCCTACCCCTTCTCTCTGTCTCTTTCTTTCTTTCTTTCTCTCTCTCAGCTCAGCACAGCTCCCCCCCCCCTCTCTCTTTCTCGCATATATTTCTTTTTGTTTCTATTTCTTAAACAACAATCTGTGTTGTGTGTAAAAACATTTCTGTCTCCATAATTCCCTCTCCCCTTCC
>NW_013570920.1:4769-5921 GCF_000499745.2 Eimeria mitis | reverse complement strand
AAAACAGGAAAGCATGGGCATGCAAAGGCCCACATAGTGGGGCTGGATATCTTCACAGGAAAAAAATACGAAGATATATGTCCTACATCTCACAATATGGAGGTACCGAATGTAAAAAGAACAGAATACCAGCTTATAGATGTTGCTGATGATGGTTTTGTTTCTCTTTTATTAGAAAATGGAGACGTAAAAAATGACCTCACTCTACCCAAAGATTCAGATAATAACCCCGATGATGTCGCTCAACAAATCAAAAGTTTATTCGCTGAAGGGAAAGGTATTCTTGTCTCCGTGCTGGCTGCATGCGGAAAAGAAAAAATCGTTGCTTGTAAAGAACTATAAGTTTATTTATTTATTTATCTTTATTTATTTATTTAGGAATAGGCGCGGAAACAGCAGCAGCAGCAGCAGCAGGATGGAGACAGCAACGAACAGCGGCTATATGGATAGGGTTTATAAGAAAACGGGGTGGGGGGGATAGAGACAGAGAGAGAGAGAGAGAGGGGGAGGGGTCAGCAGCAGCAAGTGAAATGCAGCAGCAGCTGATACTGCTGCTCCAGCAACAGCAGCAGCAAAAGCAGCAGCAGCAGCAGCAGCAGCAGCAGCAAGTGTAGTGTTTGAGAGGCGGATGCAGCAGCAACAAAAGCAGCAATTTATGCTGCTGTTGCTGCTGCTGCACCTTTTGCTGCTAGAACTGATCTTTTCTCTGATGCGGAACCCCCGTAACGCTTCCTGAGGGTTTAGTCGCTGCTGTGTACAGTGAGGGTTTAGGGTTTAGGGTTTAGGGTTTACAGTGTAGAATGAGGGTTTAGGGTTTAGGGTATACAGAGATAAAGGGTGGCTGCTTGGGATTTAGTTTAGTTGTCTAGGGTTTAGGGGTGTGGGGCTTCGTTAGTGGCTATCCGCCTCACCAGCTCTAGGGTTTAGGGTTTAGGGTTTAGGGTTTAGCTTTGCAAGAGCAGCAGCAGCAGTTTCTAGGTTAGGGTTTAGGGGGGGGTCGACGTTTGTAGCGGCTGTATCTGTTGTTACGTTTTATTTATTTTGTTTTCTAGGGTTTAGGGTTTAGGGTTTAGGGTTTGGCCTCCCCCTGAGGTGTCTATACACCCCACGTTATACTGCTGCATTCACTGCCTGCAGTATATATATATTATA
>NW_013570920.1:4315-4744 GCF_000499745.2 Eimeria mitis | reverse complement strand
ATATATATATATATATATATATATATATATATATATATATATATATATATATATATTTGTATTTATGTTTATATTAATATATTTATATATTTGTTGTAGTTAGTATTTCTTAGTTTTGTCGTTGCATTGAATGCACTAACGGAGGCACAGCTGCAGGTACACCTCAGCTGCAGCAGCAGCAGCTGCTGCTGCTGCTGCTGCGCCTCTCTAAAATGGCTGCTTCTGCACAACTGCAGCGCAACACATGGTTCTTGTTGCTTTGCTGCTGCTGCTGCAGCAGCAGCAGCAGCAGCAGCAGCAGCAGCAGCAGCAGCAAAGGACCGGATGAACTTGTATCGCGTTCTCTGCTGTCTGCGTGTACTGCTGCATCAGCAACAACAGCAGCAGCAGCAGCAACTGCAGCACCACCAGCTGTAGCAGCAGCAGCAG
>NW_013570920.1:3844-4239 GCF_000499745.2 Eimeria mitis | reverse complement strand
TATTAAATAGAGACAATAGACAGCAGCAAGCATTTCTGTAGTATATAAAAAAAAAGGAGACAAAAAAAAAAGAGACAAAAAAGAGACAAAAGGAGACAGTTTTGTATTAAATAGAGACAAAAAAGGAGACAGTTTTATGGTAAATAGATGCAAAAGATAGCAGCAAATACTTCCGTAGTATATAAAAACAAAAAAGGAGACAAAAAAGAGACAAAAAAGAGACAAAAAAGGAGACAGTTTGTATTAAAAAGAGACAAAAAAGGAGACAGTTTTATAGTAAATAGAGACAATAGATAGCAGCAAACATTTCTGTAGTATTATATAAAAACAAAAGGAGACAAAAAAGAGACAAAAAAGAGACAAAAAAGAGACAAAAAAGGAGACAGTTTGTATTG
>NW_013570920.1:3509-3744 GCF_000499745.2 Eimeria mitis | reverse complement strand
TATTAAATAGAGACAATAGACAGCAGCAAGCATTTCTGTAGTATATAAAAAAAAAGGAGACAAAAAAAAAGAGACAAAAGGAGACAGTTTTGTATTAAATAGAGACAAAAAAGGAGACAGTTTTATAGTAAATAGAGACAAGAGACAGCATCAAACATTTCTGTAGTATTACGTAAACACAAAAGGAGACAAAAAAGAGACAAAAAAGAGACAAAAAAGGAGACAGTTTGTATTC
>NW_013570920.1:635-1017 GCF_000499745.2 Eimeria mitis | reverse complement strand
CTATGAGCCCATGAGTTATAGTTTTTAGTATCAATAGAAGCAGCACCACCACCACCACCACAACCAGCAGCAGCAGCAGCAGCAGCAGCAGCAGCAGCACCAGCACCAGCAGCAGCAGGAGCAGCAGCAGCAGCAGCAGCAGCAGCAGCATATTATATTACCTATGAGCCCATGAGTTATAGTTTTTAGTATCAATAGAAAGAGTCTCCTTGAGGGCATCTGTCTCCTCTTGTAAAGAAAAAGAAAAAGGAGACAGACACAAATGCTGCAGCAGCCAGCGACGATGAAACCAAGCCTGGTAGTTCTTCAGATTCATAAAACATAACTCCCGGCAATACCCTAAATATAAATAAATAAATAAATAAATAAATATAAATATATT
>NW_013570920.1:385-535 GCF_000499745.2 Eimeria mitis | reverse complement strand
AAAAAAAAAAAAAAAAAAAAAAAAAAAAAGAGACAGAGAGACGGTAGTTCTTCAGATTCATAAAACATAGCTCCCGGCAATACCCTAAATATAAATAAATAAATAAATAAATAAATATAAATAAATAAATAAATAAATAAATAAATATAT
>NW_013570920.1:0-285 GCF_000499745.2 Eimeria mitis | reverse complement strand
TATTTATTTATTTCGTTGTTTGTTTAGTCCTTAAAGAAAAAAAAAAAAAAAAAAGAAAAAAAACAGAGACAGAGAGACGGTAGTTCTTCAGATTCATAAAACATAGCTCCCGGCAATACCCTAAATATAACTAAATAAATAAATATATAAATAAATAAATATAAATAAATAAATCTAAATAAATACATATATATATAGATATTAATTTATTTGGCTGTTTTTTTAGTCCTTAAAAAAAAAAAAAAAAAAAAAAAAAAAAAAAAAAAAAAAAAAAAAAAAAAAAAA
>NW_013570919.1:6937-7737 GCF_000499745.2 Eimeria mitis | reverse complement strand
TGCCTCGGCTCACGAGCCAGGCCCCGACTTAAAGCTAAAATATTAAATAAATATTTTAATTTCAGAATGCGGTGTATGTACACCGCATACAGCGGGTCGTCGTTGATTTGTATTGTTTCTATCGTCAGCACTGCGTACCGCTGCCTGGCGGGGGCAGGGAGAGAGGCAGAATAGCTGCTTAAAATAATTAATAGGAGTCTATTTGGGTGTTTATTTGAAGAAAAAAACCAAAAATTATATATAAATATCTTTTTTATTTGAATTTATGATTTTCTTTATACATCTATCGCCGCTATCGCCACAACCGACGGCCAAAAGCTGCTGCTACAGAACCACCCACCCATAGAAACCTCTATAATCGGGGGGAGCTGTGCTTGCTGCGGGGCCTAAAAAACTTTTTTATTTAATTAAATAATGCATTAAAATAATAAATTAAATTAATTTTATTGAGAAAAAACCAAAAAGATGCTCAGACAGCTGCTGAGTACCGAGTACAGGCGCCGCAGCAATCGAGACTGCGGCTGCTGCTGCTGCTGCTGCTGCCGATGGTTCTGCTGCTGTGTGTACGCTGCGACGCACAACACAGCAAATATAAATAAAAAAATTTAATGTTATTGTAATGTTTACTCTGCAGCTGAAGCTTTTCTAGTTAAACTTTGCCTCCAACTCATCAGAAACGGCAACTCGCTTACTGCTGCGCAGCCGCAGCACGCGCCGCAGCAGCAACAGCAGCAGCAGCAGCAGCAGCAGCAGCAACAGCAGCAACTCTCTCCGCTTCTGTAAAAACTTTACATTCAGAG
>NW_013570919.1:5697-6788 GCF_000499745.2 Eimeria mitis | reverse complement strand
GCTAGCTGCTGCTGCTGCTGCTGCTGCTGCAGCAGCAGCAGCAGCTGCTGCTGCAGCAGCTGAGGAGCTGCTGCATGTCTTGTAGTTATAAACCCCAGCATTCAGATCACCAGAAAATACACACAAGCCCAAAGCTCTAGCATCAAGGTGAAGCCGCTGCAGCAGCAGACAGCAGCAGAAACTGCAGCAAACAAAAACAGCAGCAGCAGGTAACAGCAACAGCAGCTACTGCAACAACCACCAGCAGCAGCAGCAGCAGCAGCAGCAGCAGCAGCAGCAGCCTGTAGGCACATACAACCCCCTCCTCATGGGTTCAGCCTCCTCTGCTCTGCGTATGAAGCCCAGCAACGGGGACGCGCAGCAGCAGCCGCGGCGGAGAATATCGAGGCGAAGGCGACGACGCCAGCAGCGACAGCAGCAACAGCAGCAGCAGCAGCAGCAACAGCAGCAGCAGCAGCAGCAACAGCAGCAACAGCAGCAGCCGCAGCAACCGCAACAACCGCAGCAACCGCAGCAACAGCAGCAGCCGCAGCAACGGCAGCAGCCGCAGCAACAGCAGCACCAGCAGCAGCCGCAGCAACCGCAGCAACAGCAGCAATATCAGCAACCTCAGCAACCTCAGCAACCGCAGCAACAGCAGCAAGCGCAGCGACAACAGCAACAGCAGCAGCTGCAGCGACAACAACGACAGCAGCAACAGCAGCAACCGCAGCAACAGCAGCAACAGCAGCAACAGCAACGACAGCAGCGACAGCAGCAACAGCAGCGACAGCGGCAACAGCAGCAGCTGCAGAGACAGCAGCGACAGCAGCAACAACAGCAACAGCAGGAGCTGCAGCGACTGCAGCGACAGCAGCAACAGCAGCAGCAACAGCAACAGCAGGAGCTGCAGCGACTGCAGCGACAGCAGCAACAGCAACAACGGCAGCAACAGCAGCAACAGCAGCGTCAGCAGCAACAGCAACAACGGCAGCGACAGCAGCAACAGCAACAACAGCAGCGACAGCAGCAACAGCAGCGACAGCAGCAACAGCAACAGCAACAGCAGCAGCAGCAGCAGCAGCAGCAAGTGCTGCCAGCTCGTGCTGCAG
>NW_013570919.1:2035-2122 GCF_000499745.2 Eimeria mitis | reverse complement strand
ACCACCACCAACAGCAGCAGCAGCAGCAGCAGCAGCAGCAGCAACAGCAGCAGCAGCAGCAGCAGCAGCAGGAGGAATTTAGTGATT
>NW_013570918.1:6616-7739 GCF_000499745.2 Eimeria mitis | reverse complement strand
ATATATATATATATATATATATATATATATATATATATATATTTATTTTTATTTATATTTATATTTATTTTTATTGTTTTTTATATATTTATGCACTTATTTTTATATATTTATGTATTTCTTACATTCCAAATTCAGGGTCTTTGTATAGAAATAAATATAAATATAAATATAAATATAAATATAAATATAAATATAAATATAAATATAAATATATATTATAAATATAAATATAAATATAAATATAAATATAAATATAAATATAAATATAAATATAAATATAAATACAAATATAAATATAAATATAAATATAAATATAAATATAAATATAAATATAAATATAAATATAAATATAAACATAAACACAAATATAAATATAAACAGAAATATCTATTCTTTTTCATTCGTATAAACGCAAATATATTTATATTTTTTCACGCATTTATTAAAACTTATATATATAAATACATTAATATTTATTTATATTTATTTATTTATTTATTTTTTTTTTTATTTTATAAATTTCTTACATTCCAAAACTCTGGATCTCTGTTAGGATCACACAGATGAGCGGCGTGCTGATATATAGCCCGGGATCTATCCACCTCGCCCAGTTGTCGCTCAACAAAAGCATACCGCATGCATACATTTCGTACCTAAAAAAAAACAAATAAATTTAATTTATTTAGTTGTTTTTAGTTGTTTTTATATGTTTATTAAACACATACACACAAAGCTATACCTATACAAAAAAAAAAGAAAAAAAATAAACACAAAATGCATAAAAATATATATAACAAATAAATAAATAAATAAAATAAATTAATATATAGATAAAATAAATAAAATAAGTAAGTAAATAAACAAAACAGATAAACAAATAAAATAAATAAAATAAATAAATAAATAAAATAAATGAAAATAACTAACTAAACAAATAAAGTAACTAAACAGATAAGTAACTAAACAAAACAAAAAAACAAAAGAATAAAAAAATAAAAAAAAATAAAAAAAATAAAAAAATAAAAAAAATAAATTTATTTTTTCTCACGTCCTTTGGGGGCAGAGTTTCGATTGCCTCTTCAAATATTTTGCGGGTCCTTGCGACACCGAAAAGTTCACT
>NW_013570918.1:6149-6598 GCF_000499745.2 Eimeria mitis | reverse complement strand
AAAAAAAAAAAAAAAAAAAAAAAAAAAAAAAAAAAAAAAACATAAATAAATAAATAAATAAATAAATAAAAATATATAAATAAAAAGCAGTAATGGAGAGAAATATATGTAGATATGTACACAGACAAGAACACCAATATAAATAAATTAAAAAAATAAAAAATAAAAATAAAAAGAAATAACAAAGAGAGAAGACAAATATATACACATACAAGTACAGCAATATAAATAAATTGAAAAAACAAAAAAAAAATAAATAAAAGGAAAAAACAAGGAGAAAAAAAAATAAATATATACACGTACAGTACACCAATAAATACAAATGGCGTTCTTATCGCACCAATCAAAGAAAGACAAGAAAAGAAACGAAAAAAAGAAAAAAAAAGAAAAAAGAAAAAGAAGAAAAAGAAAGAGAAAAAGGATAAAAGAATAACATATTAACATGCATC
>NW_013570918.1:5513-6126 GCF_000499745.2 Eimeria mitis | reverse complement strand
TATATATATATATATATATATATATATATATATATATATATATATATATATATGTATATATGTATATATAGATAAATAGATAAATAGATAGATAGATAGATAGACAGATAGATAGATAGCTCCCCAGCCAAACAAACGAACAAACAAACAAACAACAAATAAATAAAAAACATACAAACAAAAAACAAAAACAAAATAAATAAAATAAATAAATAAAGAATTACCCTGGCGATATAAACCGAGTACATATCGAGTTTATCTTCCGGTAAAACAGTTTGTGTAGCTTTTTGATATATAGAGAGTGCATGTTTAGCCAATCCATATGTTTCTTCTAGTTTAGCATAAAGTAATAAAATATTTTTAATATATTTTGGTGGTGCTGCTGCTGCTGCCTGCTGAAATAGCTCTCTAGCTCTTTCTAGTTTTTTGTCTTTATAAAGACAAACAAATTTAGTTAAATACATTAACCATATTGCATTGCATGCAGGAAAACTAAATGATGATACACCACGCTCATATACACGAAAAGATTCCTCGTAGTAACGACGCTCCTATACACACATACACAAATATATTTTTTTTTTTTATAAATATATATATATATATATATATA
>NW_013570918.1:3408-5502 GCF_000499745.2 Eimeria mitis | reverse complement strand
TTTTTTTTTTTTTTTTTTTTTTTTTTTTTTTTTTTTTTTTTTTTTTTTTTTTTTTTTTAAAAAAAAAAAATTAAATAAGTAAATTGAATAAATAAGTGAAAAGAATAGCTCTAGGTAATGAGCATAATTGATGATGAGTTAGGGTAACAAATAAAATAAATAAATAAATAGAATAAATAAACACATAAAACAAACAAATAGATAAAATAAATAAACAAATAAATAAAATAAATAAATAAATAAAATAAAACAAAAATAAATAAAAAGAATATCTCTAGGTAGTGAGCTTAATTCATGACGAGTTGGGGTGTAATAACTAAAATAAATAAATAAACAGAATAAACGCACAAAACAAACAAACAAACAAATAAATACACAAATAAATAAATAAATAAATAAATAAAATAAATAAATAAAATAAACAAATAAAATGAATAAATAAACAAATAAAATAAATAAATAAATAAATAAAATACCTCTAGGTAATGAGCATAGTTGATGACGAGTTGGGGTGTAATAACTAAAATAAATAAACAAATAAAACAAACAAACAAATAAATAAAATAAACAAACAAACAAACAAATAAATAAATAAAATAAATAAATAAAATAAATAAGTAAATAAATAAAATAAATAAAATACCTCTAGGTAATGAGCATAGTTGATGACGAGTTGGGGTGTAATAACTTTTAGTTGAAACATCTTATCGTAACAAGCTCGCACTGTATCCATAGAACCAAACATCTCCTCCTGTATAAAAAAAATAAATAAATATAAATAAATATAAATAAATATAAATATAAATAAATATAAATATAAATAAATATAAATAAAGAAAAGGAAATAAAAAAAGAAAGAGAAAGATATATTATAAGCTCGCACTGTATCCATAGACCCAAACATCACCTCCTGTATAAAATAAATAAATAAATAAATAAATAAATAAATAAATGAATAAATATAAATATAAATAAATAAATAAATATAAATATAAATAAATAGATATAAATAAAGAAAAGGGAGAAATGTAAAAAAAAGAAAAAGAAAGATATATTATTAGCTCGCACTGTATCCATAGACCCAAACATCTATATAAATAAAAAAAGAAAAAAATACAAATAAATAAAAGTATAAATATAAATAAATATAAATAAATATAAATAAACAAATAAATATAGAGAGAGAAAGAAAAACGAATAAAAATAAAAAAGCAAGGGATACATGTATTATATTGTATCATATTAACCCGCACTGTATAAACAAATATAAACAAATAAATAAATAAATAAATAAATAAATAAATAAATAAATAAATAAATAGATATAAATATATATATATATGCATGCATGCATGGGGTGTACGTACAACATCTGCAGCAAGAGCCCAAAGTTTAACAGATCGATACAATCTTTTCTGAACATCTCTGCCTGTTCCCCTGCTGCTGCTGCTGCTGCTGCTGCTGTTGCTGCTGCTGCTGCTGCTGCTGCTGCTGCTGCTGCTGATGGCTTTGCGTACAAGAGTAAGAGCCTGTGTATATAGCTGATGCCTGAGATGCATTTCTATAGCCTCACACCAAACAGAAGATAGATCATCTATTGTTTTATAAGCTGCCTGTACACCCCAATTATATACTTTTGCTGCATTCTCTATATCTCCTTTACTCTCATAAAAACGCCCAAATGCTATCCATAACACACCAATACGCCCCACTGCCTTCTCGGGGTCCACTGTAGCCACGGCCTCGGTGAACGTCTCCACCACCTGCATGCATGCATGCAGCAGCAGCAGCAGCAGCAGCAGCAGCAGAAGGAGGAGCAGCAGCAGCAGCAGGAGGGGGAGGAGCAGCAGCAGCAGCAGGAGCAGCAGGAGGAGGAACAGGAGAATTGAAATGAGGAAATATACTGATATTACACACAGAGAAAAACTGCAGCAGCAACTGCAGCAGCAACAGCAGCAGCAGCAGCAGCAGCAACAGCACCAAAAACAAAAACAGCAGCAAAACCAGCAACAGCACCCCCAGCACCAGCAGCAGCAGCAGCACCCCCACAACCCCCAGCAGCACCCCCACCACCCCCAGCAGCAGCAGCACCCC
>NW_013570918.1:1837-3148 GCF_000499745.2 Eimeria mitis | reverse complement strand
CAGCACCCCCACAACCCCCAGCAGCACCCCCACCACCCCCAGCAGCAGCAGCACCCCCAGCAGCAGCAGCAGCAGCAGCAGCAGCAGCAGGAGTAGTTTACTTTTTTAGTATCATGCTGCAGCAGCTCTGCCCTGGCGAGCCATTCATGTACGTTGTGGGGGTTTTGTTTGAGTTTACATGAGGAGACAAGAAGGGGTCTTCTTTCTGTTAATCTTTCTAGTCTAGCAATAGCGAAATCTATTTCTTTTTCTGCTGCTGCTGCTGCTGCTGCATCCCGCTGCTCCCGCTGCTGCTGCTGCTGCTGCTGCTGCTGCTGCAGCAGCTGGGCCACTATAGACTCCTCAAACGCAGCATAAGCCTCGTATACTATTGCTAGATCTCTTACNGCAGCAGCTGGGCCACTATAGACTCCTCAAACGCAGCATAAGCCTCGTATACTATTGCTAGATCTCTTACTGTCGATACAGCAGAAAGAGCTTCCTCATATATATCTCTTGCTTTAGATAATATACCTTTTTTTATAAAGTGCGAAGCCAAAGAACACCATAAAGAAGCAACAGCATCAGTGAATCTATGTATACCTCCTCTTAATATATCTTCTATTCTTACCGAGTGTATATTCTCAGGATATGCAGCAACAAGAAAACAAAGCTCAAGCCAAAGCTGGTGTTGTGTTTTACCTGTAGATAGAGATAGAGAGCTATCGCTAGCTGCTGCAGCTAGCTGGCTAGCTGCTGCATCATACTCTCCTATCTCCTTTAAATATAATGCATATTCATCTATACGCTCAGGCTCTATCATCAGCCAACGACGATACAAACATTTCGCTGTCGCTGATACACCACATTTCTGCACACACATACACAACACAAACCCTAAACCCTAAACCCTAAACCCTAAAATTTTTTTTTTTTTTTTTTTTTTTTTTTTTTTTTTTTTTTTTTTTTTTTTTTTTTTTTTTTTTTTTTTTAGATCAATATAGAAGCAATTCATTATAATATATTGTTTATTATACACACAAAATATATCCCCACAATAAACCCTAAACCCTAAACCCTAAACCCTAAACCCTAAACCCTAATCTTACTTTAACATAATCCATCATATCAGGCCATAGAAGTTCATGCTGGGTAACAGCTAAAGCCCTAAGAGCAGCATCAAAGGTTCTGCGGCAGCGCGTGAGCTGCTGCTGCTGCTGCAGCAGCTTTATATACATTCTCCATATCTCTGGCATTCTATATAAATGTAATAAACATCTCTCAAATGCTGCATTCGCTGCTGCATACAGGGGGGCCCCCAGGGGCCCCCAT
>NW_013570918.1:464-1728 GCF_000499745.2 Eimeria mitis | reverse complement strand
CTGTATAAAAAAAAAAAAAAAATATATATATATATATATATATATATATTTGTATTTAGTTAATTGAGTAGTTAGTTTTTAAATAAGAAGAATAGAAAAAAAACAGAAACAGAAATAAATGCTGCAGCTACAGTAAAGCCAGCAAACACCCAGTGACCTGACCCTAAACCCTAAACCCTAAACCCTCGATAAACCCTAAACCCTAAACCCTAAACCCTAGATATGCATGTATATGTTGGGGTGTATACGCACCTTATAGCGGGTTTAGCTTTTGCTCTGCTTTTAAGGTAAGCGAGCCACACCTTAACCTGATAGGGGTCCCTTCTTAGTTCTTGTTCATATGCTATATCTGCATCTCCCCCTACAAGCTCATCTAGATCAATACCTTCTGTTTCTGCTGCTGCTGCTGCTGCTGCTGCAGCAGCAGCAGCAGCAGATGATGAGGAGGAGGAGGAGGAGGCATCTACTGCGTCGTCATTCTCCTTTTCTGCTGCTGCTGCTGCATTTGCTGCTGCAGCAGCACGAGCTGAAGCAGCACCCCCCCCTGCATCTGAACTCTCTGCTACAGCCATATTCAACTGAGCGGTATTTCAGGTGTATGTACACCTGGAAACCCCCGTGTTTACTCAGGTGTATGTACACCTGAAACGGAATCAAGGTAAGGATTTCAGGTGTATATACACCTGCGATCTCGCTACTTCTGGTGCATGTACACCCCAAATAGCACTCTTTCCGAGTTGTATACAGCAACACTCGAGCTATTTCAGGTGTATATACACCTGAAATACCAGAAAAATGAGGTGTACGTACACCGCAACGGTGCGGTGGAAACCACGCCTAATATCCCCCCCCTCCGAGCTGATCAGCTGTATTTGGAGTTTTCTGAAATTTATAAATAAAATAAATAAATATAAAAACAAAAAGATGAAATTTTTTTGAATAAATTTGGTGGATGCTGCTGCTCTGGCTGCAGAAGGCTGCGTGTATATATATTCATGTACACAGCTCCGCTCCCAGACGACAGAACCCTAATTTTTTTGTATATTCTTGAAATAAATACAAAATATAATATATTTATCCAAAAAAAAAAAGAAAACAAACATAAAAAAACAACGGATCGCACCCTGATTTATACAGAAACTTGAATGCATGCAGAACAACCAATGGGGCTGTGTGAGCACCCATTGCAAGAGTTCATAAATATTATAAAATAAAATAAAATATTTATATTTCTGTATTTCTTTTTATTATATTCTTTTTTTTT
>NW_013570918.1:0-413 GCF_000499745.2 Eimeria mitis | reverse complement strand
CCCCCCCCCCCCTATAACAAACCCCCATAAAGACTTATAAAGCAAAAAGAAATTAATATTAAAACAAATTCATATTTAATTGATTTTTGTGTATTATTTTTTTTACTATTGTTCTTACTATTATTATTATCAACATTCTAGGGTTTAGGGTTTAGGGCTTAGCGTTTAGGGTCTAGGGTTTAGGGTTTAGGGTTTAGGGTTTAGGGTTTAGGGTTTAGTATCGTGGGCTGCATGCATGCTGCTTTCATTGCGGTGTTTTATACATTTGCCCTTCAACGAAAAAAATATTTTAAATTTATAAAAAAAAATTATTATATTTTTTTGTATTACATTGTTGTTTACATACATATAAACAAAATACATAACATGTGATATATATATATATATATATATATATATATATATATATATAT
>NW_013570917.1:7754-8189 GCF_000499745.2 Eimeria mitis | reverse complement strand
TGCAACCGCCTGGAGGAGGTGAGGCGACCTGTACATACACCCCACGCTCCTCTCTTCTTCTTCCTTTGCACACTAAAACATATTCGAAATATCTTTATTATTTTTATTATATAGCGCCAGCTCAGGCAACACTAATACTCATACAATTGTAGAGTACTCCCTCGACAACCTTAAACCCTCGAAATCTAAACCCTAAACCCTGAAACCCTAAAACTATAAACCCTAAAACCCTAAAACCTCGACAGGGGTAGCTGAGTGCAGGCGCTGTATTTGAACTCGTAAGGATATTTGCATGCAGTTTGTTTGTGTGGGGGTCGCTGGCGGCATGCGTTTCACTCGGTGACACTTGTTGGCCTCTTCAGCTGCATCTAGCTGTTAGTTTGCCTGAGAGGTTTCTTTAAGGGTTTAGGGTTTAGGGTTTAGGGTTAGTGATGA
>NW_013570917.1:6491-7412 GCF_000499745.2 Eimeria mitis | reverse complement strand
ACGAATGCTCATTTGCAATTTTCTTGTTTTGTTTATTTAAAAAAAATATACTGAAGGAAGATGAACACGACCCCTTCGCGGTCTTGGGCATATTTAAAGGGTCCGTCATTCTCTTCTTTTTCTTTATTTCTCTTTACTCTTGTGCTTTATCGTTTTCTTTTTGTTGTTCTTTTATTGTGCTTGCTTACCTTCACCATTTATTTCTTTCTGGCTGTCTCTGCTGCTGTGCGCCTCCGTGGTCCGGTCAGCGGGCCTCTTTAGCAGTGACGGTGTAGTGTGGGTAGGAGTGCAGAACTAAGCGAAGATGGAAGTATTAATATATAAAGAGATAAATAAACAACTGAACACTTAATCATTATCTTTGTCCGGTCTTACACTCCTCGTTGCTTGGGTTGCTTCTCCTTTTCTATCTGTACGTAGCGCCTTCCAGCAGCAGCAGCAGAGCTCAGCAGCAGAAGCAGCACCCAGCAGCAGCAGCACCCAAAGGGATGAGCCCTTGCGTGTATTTGCTGCTGCGTTGGTTCAGTTACGTTCAGGTTGCACACGCCTTGCAGCAGCGCTACATGCTCGAGGCTGCAGGCAGCCGGGGTGTATGGGGTCTAGACGACTTCCACTTTCTCACTTTCCTTTGGGGCGCCGGCCAGCTCTCTGAACAGCAGATAATTGAGCCTGCTCAGGTAGAACCCTAAACCCTTTTATGTTTGTTGTTTATTTACTTTTATGTTTATTGTTTATCTTCTCTCCTTTTTTCTCGTGAATCAATGCTCTTGTGTATAGTGTTCTTCTGCCTGTCTAGGCTCTTTTGCGTATTCGTATGCAGCCGCCAGATGCAGAAAAAGACCCTTGCTGGTACACCGATCTGTCCATACATGTTCATAAGTTTATTATATGCCATGTGTAATAACGTTGTGGAGACGACCC
>NW_013570917.1:5753-6391 GCF_000499745.2 Eimeria mitis | reverse complement strand
ATATATATATATATATATATATATATATATATATATATATATATATATATATATACATGCACATACACGTGTGTACTATGTGTTTGTATATCCTCAGATATGCATGTGTTGAGCATGACCTGCATGCAAAAGGGTCTATAAAAGTGGGGTTATGTTTGCGTTTTGTGTTGTGCAGATAATGGAGAGAGACCTGGTGCAGCAACTGGCCGGGGACCTTCTGTACTTCGACTCAATCGAATATGTGCTGCAGGTAAGCAGAAACCCAAATGCAGGCAGCCGCGCAGCGGAATACACACGGAAAGGAGAAGAGGAAAGCAATAGAAAACAGCATAAAACAGAAGCGATAGTGCTGAAAAAAGCTGGAAAAATACACTATTTTCATTATTATTATTCCTACTAAGTCATAGCATAGGAACAATCGAGTAGTAGTTGATATGAATCTAACAAAAGAAACCCATTTCGCCTTTTTCTTTTTCTTGCTGCACCAAAAGAGAGTGGCGATAAACATGCAAATGCCAAAAGAAACATTTTTTTCTCTTTTTTTTCTTCTTTTTCGTGTTCTTCCTTTTTACTGCTTTCTTATGAGTTGCTGTTTTGCGTTGCAGACGAAGAAGGGCGCCCCCTTCTTTGAGTGTTCG
>NW_013570917.1:4639-5653 GCF_000499745.2 Eimeria mitis | reverse complement strand
GGACCTTCTGTACTTCGACTCAATCGAATATGTGCTGCAGGTAAGCAGAAACCCAAATGCAGGCAGCCGCACAGCGGAATACACAAGGAAAGGAGAAGAGGAAAGCAATAGAAAACAGCATAAAACAGAAGCGCTAGTGCTGGAAAAAGCTGGAAAAATACACAATTTTTATTATTATTATTCCTACTAAGTCATAGCATAGGAACAATCGAGTAGTAGTTGATATGAATCTAACAAAAGAAACCCATTTCGCCTTTTTCTTCTTCTTGCTGCACCAAAAGAGAGTGGCGATAAACATGCAAATGCCAAAGGAAACATTTTTTTCTCTTTTTTTTCTTCTTTTTCGTGTTCTTCCTTTTTACTGCTTTCATATGAGTTGCTGTTTTGCGTTGCAGACGAAGAAGGGCGCCCCCTTCTTTGAGTGTTCTCCCATTTTGTATGACGTCAGCGGCATCAGCAGCTGGTGAATTTCTTCTTTTTATTGCACTTATTTTAATAATATTATATATCAGGATATCATACCTGAATTATGTTGATAATATAGCATAAATATTATATACATACGGAGTTTCCACTTAGTTTCACATGGGAATTTATAATAATTGTCGTGCATATGAGAGGTATTTATCTGATTTATTTAAATAATTTTTCATAATTATTCTTTAGAGTGCATTCATTTAAACATTTTGTTCTGCCCGATGCACACACAGGCCGTTCACCGCCAGATTCGGGTGTACGGTGTTACTTGAGTAACGAGTATGCAGAGCAGAGGAATTTGATTTGTCAACAATAAAAATAACAACAATATTTCAAGTTCATGTTTAATGAGTTGTGGGTGTAATAATCATATTTTTGGCGCAGAGGAGCTCGTGTAACGGATCTGTTTAATGCGAAACTTAATGGTACTTTAATTTCAGAGGAATTTGTTTGATGAGAGCGAAATAATATGTTTTTTTATAAATTTATCTTCTTTCGTTTTGCTGCAGGAAGAAGATCTGCTCAGGGCTGATCCGG
>NW_013570917.1:4168-4539 GCF_000499745.2 Eimeria mitis | reverse complement strand
GGGGAGGTGATGTGCAAGCTGCCGATAGTGCAGCACTTTTTGTTTGGTTCTTTGTTCCCTCTAACCTGTTAATGAGTTGTATTTATTATTTTTATTTTTATTTGTACAAGTCGATGAATAAAGAATGCACGCCTCTGTGTAGGAGGCGGATTCGGCCGATGCTCTGCACTCAACAGGAAGAGGAGAAACTGAAAGCGGCTCTGATGCTCGCTGCAACCATTTTCATTTGTAATTTCAACTCAGCTAATTCCGCTTTTCATATTTTTGTTTACTGCTGCTGTTGCTGTGCGTCGCTTCTTTTCTCCTTACATTACCAAAAAATACACAACTCGTGCATTTACCTATTCCGAGCCGTCTCCATAGAGGAATAT
>NW_013570917.1:3354-4068 GCF_000499745.2 Eimeria mitis | reverse complement strand
CATCAGCAGCTGGTGAATTTCTTCTTTTTATTGCACTTATTTTAATAATATTATATATCAGGATATCATAACTGAATTGTGTTGATAATATAGCATAAATATTATATACATACGGAGTTTCCACTTAGTTGCTCATAGGAATTTATAATAATTGTTGTGCATATGAGAGGCATTTATCTGATTTATTTCAATAATTTTCATAATTATTCTTTAGAGTGCATTCATTTAAACATTTTGTTCTGCCCGCTGCACACACAGGCCGTTCACCGCCAGATTCGGGTGTACGGTGTTACTTGAGTAACGAGTATGCAGAGCAGAAGAATTTGATTTGTCAACAATAATAATAATAATAACAATATTTTAAGTTCATCTTTAATGAGTTGTGGGTATAATAATCATATCTTTGGCGCAGAGGAGCTCGTTTAACGGATCTGTTTAATGCGAAACTTAATGGTACCTTAATTTCAGAGGAATTTGTTTGGTGAGAGCGAAATAATATGTTTTTTTATAAATTTATCTTTTTTCGTTTTGCTGCAGGAAGAAGATCTGCTCAGGGCTGATCCGAATGTACGAAGGGGAGGTGATGTGCAAGCTGCCGATAGTGCAGCACTTTTTGTTTGGTTCTTTGTTCCCTCTAACCTGTTGATGAGTTGTATTTATTATTTTTATTTTTATTTGTACAAGTCGATGAATAAAGAATGCACGCCTCTGTGC
>NW_013570917.1:2955-3254 GCF_000499745.2 Eimeria mitis | reverse complement strand
TTCTACTCAAACTTGTGTTCGACTGGCAAATTAGCAAGCACAGCGTCACCTAAACCCAGTTTATCTCTGTCGTCTGTCACTAAAATTTTCTATTTTTTCTCTGTTCCTTTGTTTTATGCACTCGAAGGGTTTACAAATTGTTTGTTTTGGGGGCACGATGTGTTGGGCTTGACTACTTTCGTAGCTATTGCTGGCTTCCTCTGTATGGTGGAGGGGGGTTGTGTATGGCCGTACAAACGACATCAATCGCATGTGTGACGCATAGTAAAAATGTGCTTTCAACTTTTCTGTGTTTTATA
>NW_013570917.1:1565-2855 GCF_000499745.2 Eimeria mitis | reverse complement strand
TTTTGTTTACTGCTGCTGTTGCTGTGCGTCGCTTCTTTTCTCCTTACATTACCAAAAAATACACAACTCGCGCATTTACCTATTCCGAGCCGTCTCCATAGAGGAATAATATATACAGAGCATAATAACATACAATTGCTGCAACTCTTTGTATCCTTTTCCTTCGTATCTCTCATGTCTCCTGCTCCCTTCTACTCAAACTTGTGTTCGACTGGCAAATTAGCAAGCACAGCGTCACCTAAACCCAGTTTATCTCTGTTGTCCGTCACTAAAATTTCGTAGTTTTTCTCTGTTCCTTTGTTTTACGCACTCGAAGGGTTTACAAACTGTTTGTTTTGGGGGCACGATTGGTGGGCTTGGCTGCTTCCGTAGTTATTGCTGGCTTCCTCTGTATTGTGGAGGGGGGTTGTGTATGGCCGTAGAAACGACATCAATCGCATGTGTGACGCGTAGTAAAAATGTGCTTTCAACTTTTCTGTGTTTTATTTCTGTTAAATTTGTTATTTGCGGCATTTTAAATGAGCTGAACCCTTTGCGGGTTTCACTAAGATCGCCTAGGGGCGCAGGCGGCGCTCAAGAGCAGCCGGCCTGTGGTTCAGATTTCAGTTGATCTGTAGAAAGATGGAAAGGGAATTCCAAAGCTTTCGTTTTTATTTAGCTTCACAACAAAACCCGAAAACCCAGCCGGAACTCGCGAGACACACCGATGAAGCACCCCACCGAGCAACCTGCATGCAGCGGCGGCACCAGTGGAGCGACGATCGAACTGCAGGAATATCGCCTCTTCTTTCTGAAAAACATAAAAAAACATGAAAATATAACCTTGCTCAATTGATAGAAAGAAATTAATAAAGAGATCAGCACGCTTTTGTGGCGGTTTCGAGGGGTTCAGTGAAACGTGAACGAGTCGACGGCGTACGGAGGCAATATTCATAAGGAGCTGCAGACGGCAGTTGAGCGGCTCTAACGACGAGAGTTTCTGACCGAATCCATGAATAAATTTCATTGATTTAATAAATAAAAACAAATTCAGGGACATATGAAAACTTATTTCACTAATTTAATCAATAAATCTAGAACAATACTCCACCGAAAATGGGAGGCGGTGAGTGACCCTGTGGGCGATGCCTTCGTCGCCGCTTCTTCTCGGCGTTGAGTCGATTTGCGCCTCATCTCTTCTCTTTGTATTTGTCAGCTTCTTTTTGAATTCAAGTATTGACTTACATTAGAACCCGATCTATGCTTATATTCTATCGGAGCAGACACTGAGATGTTGGTTGACCACGAGCG
>NW_013570917.1:898-1465 GCF_000499745.2 Eimeria mitis | reverse complement strand
CCGAGCAACCTGCATGCAGCGGCGGCACCAGTGGAGCGACGATCGAACTGCAGGAATATCGCCTCTTCTTCCTGAAAAACATAAAAAAACATGAAAATATAACCTTGCTCAATGGATAGAAAGAAATTAATAAAGAGATCAGCACGCTTTTGTGGCGGTTTCGGGGGGTTCAGGGAAACGTGAACGAGTCGACGGCGTACGGAGGCATTCATAAGGAGCTGCAGACGGCAGTTGAGCGGCTCTAACGACGAGAGTTTCTGACCGAATCCATGAATAAATTTCATTGATTTAATAAATAAAAAGAAATTCAGGGATATCTGAAAACTTATTTCACTAATTTATTCAATAAATGTAGAGCAATACCCACCGAAAATGGGCAGCGGTGAGTGACCCTGTGGGCGATGCCTTCGTCGCCGCTTCTTCTCGGCGTTGAGTCGATTTGCGCCTCCTCTCTTCTCTTTGCATTTGTCAGCTTCTTTTTGAATTCAAGTATTGACTTAAATTAAAACCCGATCTATGCTTATATTCGATCGGAGCAGACACTGAGATGTTGGTTGACCACGAGCC
>NW_013570917.1:596-743 GCF_000499745.2 Eimeria mitis | reverse complement strand
GGCGTGTGGCTGCGCCGCCACATTTGTTTAACGAACGATGGAGAGGCAACAGAGCGGCTTTCTGTCTCGAGCTCGAATCCTTCTTTGGTATTTGTGCATAAAGATAAGCTAGATCTGCCTCCCCACGGCTCTGTATTCCTCCCGGTT
>NW_013570917.1:0-328 GCF_000499745.2 Eimeria mitis | reverse complement strand
CCTGCACACCACCATTCAGGCGGGGCGCTGCGGAGAGCGACAAAAGATACAGCAGCAGCAGCAACGTCGCCGCCTGGGGATGCAGCTCGCCCCTCCAAGAGCTGCGAAGAGATGAAGGCAGCAGCAGCTGGCGGCTGTCGGCTGTTCCTTCTTCCGGGTTCTCCCCAACCTGGACCTCCACAGAGGCTCACAGACTGCAGCTACAGCAGCAGCAGCAGCAGCAGCAGCAGCAACAGCAGCAGCTGACACCGGGAAGTCCTGCCTTGTGGGCGTGGCGGCTTCGCGTTGGGCGGTGTAAACACCCCTTCACGTTGCCATCTTTCTCTGC
>NW_013570916.1:7845-7919 GCF_000499745.2 Eimeria mitis | reverse complement strand
CGGAACAAGGAATTGCCCCTTGCATGCACGGCGGATGTGCCAAGGTGGAGGCGGCATGCTATAGGCGGTCGGCG
>NW_013570916.1:7466-7588 GCF_000499745.2 Eimeria mitis | reverse complement strand
CTCAACGTTCTGCAGCACAGCATGCAGGCTGGGCTGCGGCTACACAGGGTTGGTAGTGCACGGATCTGCATAACGCTGCTACTGGTCGAGTGATGCAGGCGTTTGCAGGACATCAGGTCTCG
>NW_013570916.1:7284-7366 GCF_000499745.2 Eimeria mitis | reverse complement strand
TCTTTGGTTGACTGGTTGGGCTTCAGCACACTCAACGTTCTGCAGCACAGCATGCAGGCTGGGCTGCGGCAACACAGGGTTA
>NW_013570916.1:6939-7015 GCF_000499745.2 Eimeria mitis | reverse complement strand
TTGGATGAGGCGGGCAAGTCATGGAGTACCGGTGTCGTTGGCTAGGGCGCGCTGGCCGTAGCAAGCGGGGCCTCCC
>NW_013570916.1:6766-6839 GCF_000499745.2 Eimeria mitis | reverse complement strand
TGTCATAGACCGTGCGTTGCAACGCTATTGTGCGGCAGCGGCTTCCGCAGCCAAACGGATTGGCTCTTGGCTT
>NW_013570916.1:5858-6666 GCF_000499745.2 Eimeria mitis | reverse complement strand
GAACAAGGAGTTGCCCCTTGCATGCATGGCGGATGTGCCAAGGTGGAGGCGGCATGCTACAGGCGGTCTGCCAGTCGCCAGCCACACACAAGTGTCAGCGAAGCAAACGCCACGCGTATGCTGTCATAGACCGTGCGTTGCAACGCTATTGTGCGGCAGCGGCTTCCGCAGCCGAACGAATTGGCTCTTGGTTCCTGTGCGATGTGCTGGTGTGGGACTAGCGTCTGGTTTTTCTGTCAATGCCGTCAATATTGTTTGTGTTCCCTGCTCATCTGTATCTTTGGTTGACCAGTTGGGCTTCAGCACACTCGACGTTCTGCAGCACAGCATGCAGGCTAGGCTGCGGCTACACAGGGTTGGTAGTGCACGGATCTGCATAACGCTGCTACTGGTCGGGTGATGCACGCGTTTGCAGGACATCAGGTCTCAGGGCAAGAGGTTGTGGCAGTGGAAGGTAACCGATAGATGGCGATAACGCGAGGTTGCGTGTGTTGCGACTGTGCGTCGTTGTGTCCAGTCAGTAAGGCTTGCGGTGCAGGCAGGTGCTGAGAACTCTGTTCATTGGGCATTGTAGGTCAAGCGGGGAAGTGGTGGTGTATCCTGCACTAATGCTTGGCGTCTAACGTTCCAGGATGATCTGTGTAGGCTGTCAACCGGTCAGCAGCGGCACACAAATTTCAGCAATGCAAAGAGCTCGCCCGTGCGTTTATACACCGTGCGTTGCAATTTTAGTTTGCGGGCGTAGCACTCCCAGCAGGAAGAGTTGGCTCTTGTTTAGCGAGCAAGTTTGGGAGCCCTATCGCTGGCA
>NW_013570916.1:3408-5698 GCF_000499745.2 Eimeria mitis | reverse complement strand
AAAGGCACGATGTGTTGGCAGGAGACGTTGCACCACTGAAACGCAGCCTTTCGATGGCACTACGGCCCAATTGTCTTTGCCCAATTGCCGTTGTTGTGACTGCCTATTGTTTTGTCCAGTCAGTACGGAGCAAGTGTAGGCAGGTGGTTAAAACGCTGTTCATTGGGCATTCTGGTTAAAGAGAAGAAGTCATGTTGTATGGGTGGCGCTTGCTATGGTGGCGTGGCCGTAACCAACAGGTGTCCTAGACATGGACGTACACACTCATGACACACATTCTGCACGTTGGTTCATAGGCCGTGAGCTGCAACGTTATTGTGCAGCTGCAGCTCCCCCAGCAGCACGATTTTGCTATTGCTTCTGGAGAGATGTGGGATGGCTAGAGCCATCGTCTGTATTTTCCGTCAGTACAGCTTGTTTTCTCTGCTTGTCTGGACCGTTGCGTGACTGGTTGGGCGTCAGCTCGTGCCGCGTTGGGCATGGGAATTCGCATGCTAGGCTAGGGTTGCACGGCCTTAGAATTTCGTGGAGGTGCACAACAGTAATGTTGCTCGGGTTGTCAAGAAGTGAGGGGACCATGAGGTATTGGCGCGAGATGCTTCGGCGCTGGAGCTAGTCCTACAGATGGCTCTATCGGTAGATTGCCTTTCATGCGACTGCGCGTTGTTGGATCCAGCCAGTAAGGAGCCAGTGTAGGCAAATGCTGGAGAACGTGTTAATTCATCTCCCGGAGATTTGCTAATTTTGAGACATTTTGGGAACTGGTAGTAAGGAAGCGAAAAATGCTCCGGCGCTAGGGCTGTTAGGTGCAGTGCATGGCGCTGCATGTAATCTTGTAGCGTCGAGCTTTGATCACGTGCATAAAGCATTTCCCATAGCTTGCTTGCGGAAAGCGCTATCTCAGCCTGGATGCATATAGCAACGTTTACCAGCGCTTTGGGTAGTATCTGCGTCGACCTCAAGGCTTCTCTCAGCATTTTGCTAGGAAATGAACCATTGATACTTAGAGTGTGTTGTATTGGGTGGGGCATGACTGGCACGCTCGTGGCCATGCTCGTGGTCGGTTAGCTTCCTGATCTGCACAGTGACGAAGACGTATGAGGGTGTATCGGTGTCATATACTACGGAGTCAAGGACTCTAGCGTAACGTTTGAATCTGAACTGGCAGCAAGGCCGGGATGTCATGCGTGGAAAGCACTGGCCTACGCACAGTGTATTTGGTTTGCATAACAATACGCATGTTTGCTCGTCGCTTCGCAAGTGTCTCCAAACACATGTGGTTGTAAATTACATTGCATGTTCTCTCGAGTTCTTTTTGCCCTCGATATATGTGGAAAACTGCTTCAGCCAGCGATACGTACAAAGACGTTTGCAGGCAGGAGACAGTGGATCTGAGGATAATGGATTTGTTGGTTGATATCGATAGGCTTTGAAACGTGCCACACGTACTTACGTTGGGAGGGGGGAACAGTACAAGGTAAATGTGGTTGTGTGCTAAATATCAGGGGCGACGTGGAATCGGCTACGTCGCCGGGGCTTGCATGCTGAATATGAAATCCCTCTGAAATTGTTTTCTTTGCCGGCGCAGGCGCAGGAGCGCTCATGGCAGTGCGGCATGAGTGTCCTCTATGATTGCATGATTAATAGCGACGCCTCATTACTTCGGTTGCTTTGTATGCGTGGTATCCCAGCGTGGCGTCTCCGGTGCGTGCCCTATCTCCTGTGCCGGCGTTCGGTGAATGGCTCCGAGAGGCTTGAGGCCTGCGTTCCCCGTGTGCAGGGTGGCCGGCAGGAAGGCGCGTCATTCTGCCGTGTACAGCTATGCAACGCAAAGCTGACTGGCAATCGCGCAAGCCCGTTGTTCGTGCCATCACTTTATACCTGGTGCTGTCACGGAGATAGGTGATCGTCATAGGAAAGTCAAGCGACCGTTGACGGGCCGTTGAGTAGAGACAGCAAAACGGCCTGGGTATGTGTTGAGCAAGACGTGAATCTGCTGTGGATATGAACGCTTTGAACACCAGGCAGCGCAAGCAATCAATTGCAGATGAATGGATGACGGTGTAGCAGGCGTCAAACATATTGTCGGCGAGTAGACGTTGAGCGAGAAAATTATGGTTGGCTGCAGTATGTCACGAAGGATGCCCGGTACACCGAATTGCTTTAGAGACGTTCACTACATGAGAACTGTTCAGGATGCAGCATTGGTCTGTTCTAAGCAACGGGGGATGACCGGTTCTGTCTTCCTGCTGGTTAATGCTGGTTGATCATATTGGCCGTCGTTGCGGTC
>NW_013570916.1:1239-3308 GCF_000499745.2 Eimeria mitis | reverse complement strand
GTCGTGGCGGTAGCTGCTCAGTGCCCGAAAGCAGGGCCATTGGCGCAATAACGCCGGTGTGGGTAAACTGAGAAACTGCAGAGCGTTCGGCAGAACAGCAAGATATTTGTCGAAGTATTTGGGAGCAAGGAAGCAGGAGCCTGAGAGAGCGGTGGCTTGTATGGACGGGTCGCTTGTAGGGTCATTGGAGTCTCAGCAGAGCAGCGAATCTTGGGGTTTACGCCTGACCCTCCTCCACACCTTACTGTGAAGGCAGGGTATGCATTTGATGCTTTGCAATAAAGCATATCTGAGTGGCGGTCGCTTCATATCACATGGCGAACCATATGCGGGGTGCAACCCTAAAACCATCAACCCTAAACATTTAGAAAGTGTGTTTGAATGAAAGAAACCGAGTGCAAACGTCGTGTGTGCGGTCCCCGGATGTGAGAGATGGAGCTGCAAGTACGGCGATAAGCCAAGCTTTCGATAGTCACGCCTCATGATCTCACACGTATGGCGGTAACTCACGTCGCGTATGCAGGCTGCTTCTCGTTTGTAGAGCTTTCCAAAAGAGAGAAACATTCACTTAGCAGACTTGCAGTTCCTTGGTTTGTCTCATGACAGATGCTGGGCTGAATCCACAACCTTTATGAATGCTGTTAAATGGCGAAAAAGTTCGGCATTCGGCTCGGCATTCCTGGTTGGGTGCAACTGTCATGAAAACATGTATGACCGTAGGCGTATTGACTATATGTGTTTTCCAACTTTTTGGAAAGATGGAATTAGCCAACAGACCTAAGTTAAATCCAGTGTTACAAACTGGCAGAGGTACTGCGCGTGCGCAATGTATCTGTAACATGCTTGGTCGTTGCGATTGGATACATATTGAACCGGCGCTTGGAAAGAGTGGAAAGCTATAGCTATCGGACAATACGTATCCACTCAGTGTGCAACCGACAACTCGGAGGATATCCAAAACACTCGCGGTATACGCGCACCATCTGTTGCAGTCTAATTCATTTGTACGGCGAGCTACCCGCCAGTTCAACGCAAACCGCTGTTGGTCAACAATACTCTTTCCCTGTCTCCTTGTACTTTTAGAGCGTTTTCCCCGCACATTGTGGCGTGCTTAGCTGAATTGGCAGGTGGGATATCTTAGTTAGAGAAACTGCTTGCTTGCCGAAGGTTGATGTAGTGAGAATTGGTAGGAAAGCCTTTAGTGACCTTAATCTTTCTCTTGCGTGTCTAGGCTCCAGGGTACTCGCTATACTGGAGCGTGGTGCCATTTTTCGGCGCGGCTGCACAATTGTACCCGCTCAGGCTGTGCAATGTTAGTATATTATATCCTTCCCGTCGATCAGACCAAACTGGAAAGTGGCCGCCTGCACGTGGTTGCCATTTCCACCCACTAATCCCGCCGAATACAGTTCGTAAGCATCGTTACACTGCACTGGTCGGCACACTGTCCTATCCTTTGGCCTTATTTGATCCTTCCGTGAAACATCAGAGTTTTCGTTCTTGGCTAGAACATACGGATCTGTTATAGCTTTCCAGCTTGTGTCATGTAGTGACCGGCGTAACATCTACAGCCGGGATATATTTTTGCAGACCCACGTCAAAGTATCGGAATATTTCCTGTGTGGGAAAGAGCCTACTTCCAAGTGGTTTCGAGAAGAAGACGCTCGTGGATGCTTGTACGAAGGGAGTGTGTCGACGGGTGCTTTTTTTTGACACGCAGTGACATGAAAGGCGAACGGCCTTCAACTGACCGTTTTACTAGCATAGTTCGGCAGTGTCTCCTCAAAGCTTACTGTTTTTATGTGGTGTACCGCGGGGTCATCCAAACGAGGGGCCAGTCAGCAACCGGTAACAGGGCAGGGCATAGCGGGAACTAACTTGTGAAAACGTAGTTCAGACTATTTTTGCACAGTAATTTGAACAACTTGACCCTTTTAAATGCTGCTGACTGGCCTTGCAGGCTCAATGCACTGACGACATAGGCTTCCCTTGCGCCTGCAGGCACACTACCGCGTGTTCAAGCCAGTGAAGGGCATCACCGAACTCTCACCCTACCCGCGAATATGAGA
>NW_013570916.1:0-1171 GCF_000499745.2 Eimeria mitis | reverse complement strand
TTGCTCACTAGAAGCGGTTTACGTTGGTGTCAAGGGAAGATCTTGAAATCTTACCAACAGGGAGTTCGTGAAGAGCATGCACTCACTGCAGAGGATGGCTCTCTGCTAGCATCGTGCCTTTGCCTGGTTGTCTAGAAAGAAGGGCATCAATCGGGCTTCACGAGGGTTTACACCAGCATAGGAACCATCTATAACAATATATTCCCCTTGGGAATGCTTTAGATGCCAGCGAGAACAGAGCAAAGCCAGCTTCCGCATGCACATCGACCAACTGGGCTTATTTTAAAATCGAAATAAACTTCGGGCTATGTAGGTGATTGATGCATCTAGTGGCTATTCAGCATCTACATGCCGTGTGCTTCATTTTAACTGCTACACAAGAGGTTTGCACGCTCATGCAGGCGGTATGCGCCATCGACGTGCTGCGCTAATGTGCGCAGGAGCGCCTGATCGACCCAGCTTCTCTATCCGCGTGTTTAATTCGTCTAGGTAGGGATGTCAACATTGTTTGGAATGTGCTTTTACTTAAGTTGGCAGGCAGGTGGTTGGCCTGTGCAGCGGTCGAGCCGGAATCACATCATATCTGCACCAAGGAATCCCTGCAGACCCCCCTAGTACCTGCCATTGCTACCTAACATCCTACGGCAGATATAAGCGATGTGATTCTTGGTGTGTTTTTTTTTAAATCCGCATTTAGACGCCCTCCTTGCAAAGATTTTTGATGGGTGACTGCATCCTGTGTGGTCTCTCGCATCTTGGATGCTCTTTTCGGCTGGAACGCAACAGCTGTCAGATGTGTTCCCTTGGCGAGTAGACATTTAATGCAGCGGCTCTGCCACGGCCGTCCGATCGCTTGCTACTGCGTCTGGCGTCTAGCTGCAGGTGATCGCGGTGCATTTGTCAGGGGCGGATCATTGTGTAGCGAAGGAGCAACGGCTAGCTGTAAATGTTTGGAGCAGCTATTGTTGTCATTTTTGTCCCACGTCCGCACAGCAGTTCGATCATTCTGACCCATGCGGATTGTGCCATTGCCTGTTATTCTCAACCCAGCAAGTCCGTGGTGGCCCTAACTTGTCGAAGGAAACATCGCCAATCGCGGGCTGCAGTCGCGTGGTTGCGATTGCAAAGTACATATTGAAGTATTCGGAGCGAAGTGGCGTGCTCCACGAAC
>NW_013570915.1:7697-7831 GCF_000499745.2 Eimeria mitis | reverse complement strand
GCCCAGAAGCGACGTGAAAATCATTTTGGAGGGGTCGAACGGCCGTCGTACGAAACCGATTTCAATTGCAACGGTTAGCAGCGGAACGAGCAAACGGTGAGGAATGTTTTTGTTGTTTTCTTGCTTGTGTTTTC
>NW_013570915.1:7382-7597 GCF_000499745.2 Eimeria mitis | reverse complement strand
GCGGCTAGAATATGCTCTGCATCATCATTATAATAGTTATTGGGGTTTGGTTTGAGGGAGTACGCGGAAACGATGGTTGGTGCAAAGCATCGCCTCAAGCGGGGCTCCCTGATTACGCGCGTTGCCTGCCTGCTGATCAAGCAGTGGCGCGGTATGTGGTGGAGGTTTCGCCTCTTGTTGGATTTGGCTTGGAAACAAAGTACGATGAATTCACT
>NW_013570915.1:6926-7282 GCF_000499745.2 Eimeria mitis | reverse complement strand
ACCCCTCCAAAATGATTTTCACGTCGCTTCTGGGCATTCTCAGTGCATGTAAAACCCTAATGCATGCAACTGTGAATTCATCGTACTTTGTTTCCAAGCCGAATCCAACAAGAGGCGAAACCTCCACCACATACCGCGCCACTGCTTGATCAGCAGGCAGGCAACGCGCGTAGTCGGGGAGCCCCGCTTGAGGCGATGCTTTGCACCAACCATCATTTCCGCGTACTCCCTCAAACCAAACCCCAATAACTATTATAATGATGATGCAGAGCATATTCTAGCCGCAAACATAAGCGCAGAACGCTGCTCCTTCTGGCCAAGCTCCATGAACCCCCTTACAAATCTACAAGCTTATG
>NW_013570915.1:5318-6826 GCF_000499745.2 Eimeria mitis | reverse complement strand
TGATGATGCAGAGCATATTCTAGCCGCAAACATAAGCGCAGAACGCTGCTCCTTCTGGCCAAGCTCCATGGACCCCATAACAAATCTACAAGCCGGTTGAAATATTCAAGTGTCACTACATCCTAAGTGCCCCCTTTTCTAACCCAAAACAAGATAAACTGCAGCATATTACTTCGAACTGCATCTGTATATATATGTATATATATAAATATATATATATATATATATATACTTCGAAGATACAATGAGAGACAACGCCTGCACGCCGTTTCTGCAGGAAAGTTGCAAAAACGCGCGAGAGCGGCTGCAGCCTCAAAGCTCAATCAGCAGAGAAAGTTCAGGCTCATTGAAAACTATCTAGGCTGAGACAACTAAAGCTCCTTACCAAATGTGTACTGCTGCTTCTTTCATACTGAAGTACTAGGGCCCCTGACTAAGAAGCTGGCGCAGCTTTCGCTTGCTGTGCACGACCGCTGGGTGATGCACTCTCTAAGGGGGAGATTTATCAACGAACTACTGGAAATGGAACTTGTAAAAGTTTCTAAGAGAAAAGTGAACGGCTGCAAATAGGAATGCCACAACTTAACCCGAAAAGCTGAAAAAGAGTCTCGACTGCCCCTCTCTCTCCAAGCGGAGATTTGAAGGAGTGATGAAACCATCTTCCAACCAACGTCACTAAAGTGCAGCTCAGCTGCGCGTTTATTCGTCCTCAGCTGTATTCAGCCTGGCGGACTTGTTGAGGACGAGCACATTGAGCTGTTCTGCCCTCTCGATGATTTCTCTTCTCTTTCTGGAGCTGACTCCGGCGGCGATTTCTGCTGCGAATTTGGTGTTGTGCATCAGCAGCATGTCAATATCCTTGGCATTCTGAACGCGGAACTTGTAGAAGCCGTTCCTCAGCATGTGGCGGGTCCTCTTGTTCGACCCATAGCCGATGTTGGGCATCAGGTTTGTGCCCTTGAACTTGCGGCGCACGCGGCAGTCAATACCTTTGGGTTTCCTCCATGATGACTGCACGCAATCACAATCAGCAGAAAAAACAGCAGCTCAACGTAAATCTCCGGCATTTAGAAACGTTCACTGCATCAGGCCACAGACACTCCTAGTCATATGCAACAGCTAGAGATATACGAAGGAGATAGAGAAGGAATAGCAACACAGAAAATACTGTACGTACACTGAGGCGTTTATATCTGTCCGACTGGAAACGGTTAAAGCGCTTCGTGCGCTTCTTGACGATGCAGCGCTTCACGGTTGAAACGGGAGCCATCTGCAGCACAGCACACCAGGCGAGCGTACAGCCGAAATAGTATAAGAAGGTTCCCGAGAGAATTCCCCTTCCCTCTCTACACTTATACACAAATAGCAGTTGCATTACTCTGGCAGAGCTGCAGAAACAAGAACTACTTGGCGGCACCTCCACACGAGCGAAAGCGCTGCTGCGGCTACGGGGCAACCTTCTCCTGTGTTCCGACTGGAGAAATTTCGTCCTCTTTAATATTTTAATT
>NW_013570915.1:1796-5085 GCF_000499745.2 Eimeria mitis | reverse complement strand
GCACCCACCGCTGCTCAGGGGCTGACTGCATGCATGCATGTACGAATAGGCTTGAGCGAGAAACAAATAATGCTTTTGAACGACACCTCCACCGCATGCAAGGAGCTTTCTAAATACTCAGTTTATGTATTTTGTTACTCTGCTACAATCGAAGACAGAGTGTGATACCCCGGCGCAACACAACAGAGCCAGCAGTAACGAGCGCCGCTGTGGTTCCTTGTGGCATCCTTGAGTTGACGGGCACTTCTTCGGTGTAGGTTTGTGTTAGTTATTTGAATTAAATGCGTATGAGTTTCAGCTTTCGTGGGTGGCTTGTTTCCCTAGACCCGTTCCCCTGGGTTCGAGTTATTGTAGGAGCATCCGTTCTAGACCTTGCTCTGAAGTTGGCAATATGTGTAGTTCTAGTGCCTGTAGGCTGGCTACTAGTTGCCAGCTAAGTGTTTCACAATTGATTACAGTGTTTAGCTGTGCACGAGAGCACGCTTGCTCCTGCCTGCATCCAGCAACGCGTGCTGCAAGTCACGACAGGCCGCCTCCTCTCCGCATCAGCCGCAGGCCTCTGTGCCACGGTTCCCGGGGTACTTGGACACTGGATGGGATCTCATGAGCTGCTTTGTATAATTCTTATTTCAAGCCCTTGTATCTACTGCGGCTTACGACGGTACTCTGCCAAGATAGAGGACCTTCGTCACATCTGTGGTGTAGCAGAGAGGGGAGTAAGGGCGTGCAAGTATGCACAGGATTGCTGTATATTCTTCTACGCAGGATCTGTAGAAGGTGAACGCAAACGGTCAAGCCATGACCAACTAGAAGATGTAAAAGGCTGCAAGGCATAAGTGTTTAATCTGTAACAGCTGCTGGCTTCGCTGTCTAATAACATAGAAACTTCAGCCTCAACTCCAAATAGTGTGACATTAATAACAAGGTAAAGCAAGCGGACACTAGCGCCTCAGCACAAGTTATAATTGTTTGTAATAGACGGCGTAGTATGCCCGTTGCAGAAGCGGTAGCCCACGCTTACCGTTCATTTACATGTACACTGCTGGGTGCAGGAGGCCGCTTCTTTTCCAGTTGAAGCTACTCAGACTTTCACCAGACTAAGCTTTGCCCCATGCTGCCCCAAAAGATTGTGTTGCTTTGCTTGGTACAGTTGGAAGCAGAGAACAAACAACTGAACAGAGAGCACCCGCTTAGAACTTGAGAGACCCAGGCATTTCCTTGCGATCAAGGAGAAAGCAAACCACTTCGTCATCCCCGAATATCTCCGTAGTGGATTTATGTTGCAAATCAAAACCGCAAAATTAATATAAACTCATACGATAATCTGAGCTGCTCGTTCTGCCCCCTGGACGGGCTCTGTTTAGGAATCATCCTGTACTCTCATTGCTAGAAACATACTTGGCAAATGGCTGTTTGCTTTCTTCCAGATACAACCCCTGGTGTGCCTCAGATGTCCATTTCCTCATGCAGCTATGAGAGCAGAAAGCAAGAGGTAAAGCGCCACCAGGGATGCCCGCGATCTCCAGCAGTGCTGGATTCATACTCCGTCCTGCATCTTCGTGAGGGCAGTTCTTTTAAACGTCGTCATGCGTTGTGTAAAGCTAAGCCTCAGGTTGTAGCATCGTTTCGGCTGCAATAGTACTTGTCATGCCTTTTTGAACAGCGAGTAGTAGTGAGGTTGCTCTCTAACATTCTTTCATCTGTGGGACTTGGATTCTCGCGCATGGCACCCATGGTGTTCAAGCTTACTGCACACCCATAAATTGGAATTGCATCACTCTTGTATCCGCATCTTGTCTCAGTCGAAT
Organism: Eimeria mitis; assembly: GCF_000499745.2. Classification (NCBI taxonomy): domain Eukaryota; phylum Apicomplexa; class Conoidasida; order Eucoccidiorida; family Eimeriidae; genus Eimeria; species Eimeria mitis. Next base: position 3,277 of record NW_013570915.1, on the reverse strand, counting down.
ATTCTGTATCAACATGTCGTCTCTGTTAAAGATTGTTAACCAGCATTTGGTTTCAGGTGAATGTTCCGCTTCAGCAATTTGCCTCCGTTGCATTTTCAAGAACAGAATTTCGGCAGTTGAATATTTTGTATCTGCATTTTGCCTGTTGAATGTTCTGTGTGAGCTTTCTGTCTCATATGGATGTTCCCTAGAAGTATGTTGTCCCAGTCAACTGTTCACGATTTTCATTTTCTTTGGTGCAGGTTTTCGGGTGCAGTTCACTCACTGCCCGCGAACCACAACCTAGCGAGCCGGTCTGAAGTAAAAAGCGTTTCGTGTTCTTGATTGGCTGATCCTCATTTTCGGTCGAGCGAAAGCTCAATATCTCTCACCTACGCAGAATTAGATATTTGTTCTTTATATCAAGATTTCCCTACCCAAACTGCTTCTACTCAATCGCTGTTCTCTAGGTTCCGCGATCCCCGCGCAGTTTGACTAAGCTTCGTTGCGGCAAATACCGCTCCACCACCTGTCAATCGACATCTCAAGGTCTTGATTAGAGGAAGTATATTGCTCATGCTTACGGCCAATCTTCAGAACTTGCCTTTTGTCCTCCTCGTACCCGAAACTACACAACAGTAACTAGATATAACCGGCTAACTTCTCACTGCAGCCACCTGGTCAAATTATACAGAACGAGGCATCTGCTAGCACAAACAAAGACAGGCATATGTAGACTAAATGTGGAAGGGCTTGTGGTCCTTAACAAGCAAATAATGTAGGTCAGTACATCGACTGCGCGCCGCTATGGTGAGCTCCCCAAATTTGCGTATCTCGTTTGGCGTCTGGATCAGATCTATGCGGACTCGCTTCGTTAACTTGAAACGTCAGAAATGGAGAGTCTAAAGCTACTTACTGGGGAAAAATAAATGCAGGTGATATCATGAGTGTGCAATTCATGGAGAGGTGAGCAACTCTAAGAGCATTGTGGCATGATGGGGAAACGAAGGCGTACAAGCTCTGAAAGGCGTACGAGTGGTTGTTGTTTTTTGTATGATTTAAGCATGACGCTGCAGGAGGAGCTTAGGAATGGGAGATCCGCAACTTCTATGATACTCAATACACGAGTTGCGACAAATTGACTTCTTCGGCGCAACCAAAACTGGGCATCGGACGGCTCTTATTTCTTGTGGAAAAATGGGGAGAAACTGGGATTTGTGTCTCTTGTCTTCTACCGTGAGGAAAAAGACGAAGCCAATGCATCCCTCTAAGATCTATTAGCAGTATATAGCCTGTGCGTGAATGAAATCCGGAAGTGCTCGCCGCGTGCAGGCGAAGCTTTTTGGTTGTTGTGAGCATTCACTTTGCAATATTGCAAGTAAAAAACAGTTTTCAGTGATGTAACTATAACGCAGACATTTACACCTAGTACTTTATTGCGTACACGCACAACCTACCGGCGATCCGGAGCCGCGCTCTTCCCGAAGAGCTAGAAACGTGGT
>NW_013570915.1:0-1659 GCF_000499745.2 Eimeria mitis | reverse complement strand
CATGGTGCGCCAGCTCTGTGGGGAGATGGCAAAAACCATGGCTTCAATATGAAATCAGTTGTCAAGGAAAAAAAGCCAAGTTAAGTGAATATTTCATCAGAAAAATATGAATTAATTGCACTAGCAAAAAATACACAAGCTCGGGCTTTTCGTTACGTGATGAATGTGAGGCTTATTCGCCGTCCAACTCGTCCCGGGGTGGGGCTCGGCTGCATATGTATGAGCATACCTTCTCGGCCTTTTGGCTATGATCAAGTGTAGTATCTGTTCTTATCAGTGTGACAACTGATATGGATCCAACTGGATCCAACATGTCACATCAATTTTTGTTTGGAGAGGTTAGGACTCTGAGCTTGCTCAGACCTTCCTCGAGCGTTGTCCTGCCCTCACACTAATCGGCAGGGTCGGCGCATCCATCCGACCCTTCGGGGTTAACAATTATTTCTTCTTGCCTTCTTGCAAATGTTTTGTTTGTATTGTTTTAGTGTTTGACGGTTCTTGCTGTACCGGTTGTTTAGCTTTTTGTGGTGTATTTGGTATGTCTCTTTTTCTCTTAGTTGAACGTTCACGTGTTGCGAAACGATTTGCCATGCTCTCCATGGGTGTTGGACGTCCGTGTCCGCTGCTGTAGGTGTAGTCAGCAGGCACTACAGCTATAGTTTTATTAGATAAGTTCGGGAGGGGAAAGACACCGATAGTGGATGGAGGATTAGGCATAGAGAACACCTGTTAACGCGAACTAGTGTAGTTCCAGTCGGTCACACTAGACAGCATCCAGGGCCGATAACAACCAGCGGAGCCACTGAGCACAACCAAACGGCAGGATTCATTCCTCATAACTTTTCTCTTTCAATTGCGTGCGCAACTAATTTCAGACCCGTGTTAGGAACTACAGAGTTACTGGGTCTTCGTGTTCGCAATGCAATGCTTCGTATAAGCCATACCTGTGACCTCTGGGTCATTGTTGGCTGGATGAAGCAATCCATATTCTTTCTACCCCCTGTCAGTACGCTGCACGGTAACCTAACCACCACTTTTACTTCTTCCCCGCTCGTCGGGCTTTTTTCACTGCACTGCGGTGGACGTGACTCTACGCACGATGGATAACACCACAGAACAGCGCCATTCCCTGTTGGTGCAGGTACCCTGTTGAACTCCAGGGTATTATAAGAGAGGTACAAGAGGGCCTTCGGTTGTGCATTAAGTTGGAGGCGTGAGGGTATTTATGCAGATGTCTCTGACTAGTGTCTTTTGTCTCAAGGCTAGTATAGGGTTTAGTGTTAAGACAGCGCCTAGATTAGTACTAGTAGTACAGTACTCAGCTTCGTAAGGTATTTGTAGTTGTGCGCATCGGTACGGCAGTGAGTATATGAATGTACATAGTGTTATATCTATCTGCAAAAATTATTTGAAGGCAGGAAAAGTTATAAAAGGGGGTTGTTTGTATTTAGTCTGCCTTTTTCGTCTCTTTCGACGATTTCGAGGGACCATGCGGGCTCCCCGTCTTGGGAACAGTGAAACAGGTTATCTTCAACCCGTCACATACATCAGATATCGCTGTGTAGACGAAGTCCGCCAGGTACATGCAGTTGAAAAGGCACACTGCCTGCATGCGAAACAAATCAGCACCAGCAGCATGCACACACACTGGCTCAAACA
>NW_013570914.1:1895-7655 GCF_000499745.2 Eimeria mitis | reverse complement strand
TGCATAGACCCATGATGCTCACACATGCAGGTCCCTTGGCTCTTCACAAAATACTGCAGCCTACCGGCATATCTACCGGCAGGCCATGTCAAGCGAACCGAAAGAAGGTTAATACCAATTGCAAAACGATGCACCTCTTTGCATGCGGTATCCTTGTGGAATCGCGTATTGTTGGAAGACTAAAGATAATTGCAAGTGCACAGTTCGTGCTTGAAGCACCACAGGTGTGCAGACCAAGCGTGCTTTGCAGCTTTCTCCCTGCTTGCCTCTGCATACTGTTTTGGAGCGCTACGGACGCTCTGCCATTGGCTGCCGTACTCGCGCGAACGTCACGCAGACGTTCACAGCTTGAACATCATCCGAATACCATAGACGTCGAATAGTCTCCTAGAGCTTGGAGTGCCTTCCTGGGGGATGGGCATTATTTTTCTGTTACGCAGCAACTGCGTAATGCGTTGGGAGTTCGTCATTTTCGCTACAAGCCGCATGAGTACCTACACAACGTATCTTCGCTACGCCGCCGGCCGCGGCATGTCTTTTGCCACTTATCTCTTCCACAGAAGCAGAAGCACCCGACATCAAGGGCTTGGGCACCAATGCTTCTGAACGTTTGACGCAAATTTGCGCCAAGTAGTCGCTACGTCCTAACGCGTATTGTGCTGCAGATACACTGCGTCGAAATTTCACTGAGATCGGCTGTCAAGTCAGACTATGTCTCGCAGACGCATATAGCAACGCTGGAACATCCCGCCCCAGCAGATACCGAAGAAGGTTCCGGTCAAAACAAAACGACATCCGACTTCTTTTCACACTGCAACTCCATGAGTCTGCACGCATGCACACACGGATGCACGCCTGTCATCGAGCCGTGCGAATCTTGGCNCGTTTGCCTCTGAAGGCATACTAGCTGAACAAACCGGCACGCGACTGTGACGGCAGAGAAGGGTTTGACATGCTGGGGGAGTAGACGTCTGCACACAACCTGCACAAACGCGTGATACTTGCAAGTGCATCTCTGCTGCGTAGAATGCCAGAAGAAAAGACGTCCGCAGATGTTGCTAAATTCCACCAGGGCAAAAGAACCAAACGCAATCTCACTTTTGAGTAACTAGCGACCCGCCTGGCAGCATGGGGCGTCTGGTTGTAAAACCGATCAAAGTCGAGAACCGTGCTTGAACCATCGAGGGCGCTCGCAGCAGGGGCATGATTCTTGTTTGTCTGTGCTTACTATGTTGAAATCCTGTGTACAGTTTGCCGCTTCGCCTTGGAGTCCCGAGCTTGGTCCAAGGGAGTTAATACAAGTGTGTCGCCGGCGGCCCACCCTTCGCTACTCCCCGTTCCCGAAGGATATATTTCAGCACACACGACCGAACGACTGCTCGTTAGACACAAGCCACCGCCTAAATGTCTCTGCCTCCTAACACGTATTGCGCTTCAGATACGCTGCAGGTCTAGCTCCGGAGTGTCTGTATGTCAGACTCTGATTAGCAGATGCATGTCGCAGCGCCGAGACACTCCGCCCCAATAGATGCTGAAGCCAAAGGAGCTTAATCTTCTCCTCAGTGTCCAACATTAAATTTCTCCACGCATGCACGCAAATGCCCATGCCCGCTCTCATACAGCCTGAAACGTAACAGTGTCAATAGCCGCCCCGATAGCACATATATGCTCGGCGTGCTTCAAATGTGGTACAAATCGTCCAGCTTGATGAACGCTTCGCGTTCCCGCACCTGTAGATAACTTTCGTGCGCATATATCCTGGGAAAAGCAGACAATCATCCCAGTTCCCCAGAAGGCATCGCCAGACGGGAGAGCAAACAAACCAAAATGCAAACCTAACATCAACTGAAAGTCGATGCAGCTGACTTCGCGTGGAGTCCTTGTCAAATTTTGTCTTCTACGGAGATTAAAAAGAATCTACCATGGTTATGGAACGCTTTAGATTCCACGTGATTGGGGACTCCAGCATCTCTTTTTGCTTTGCGACTATGTTCGAAGGCTATGGACGCATTGCGCTAAGGTGCCGAACACGGATGGAAGCAATGTACCGCCATATTTAGAAGCTGCGCCTAGTCCCAAGATAGTGTAGTTCAAGGAACAACGCCATACCAACACCATCCGCGTGTGCAACGCTTTCCGCCTTGCCTCAGGGTCAATCCAAAACTACACAATGCGCTATGAGCTCCGTATGCTGTCGTGCAAGCGCCATGGGTATTTACACGGGTCCGTCCGTCGCTGTACGCGCTTCGCTACTCATGTGATCCGCGGAACAATTACCATCCTACGTAGCCAAGCTGAACGTCAATACTAATAAGCGTTCGACGGACAACACTGCCGACCTGCTACTGAGTGCTCCCACGAATTGATTCACTGAGGTCATTCATCTCTGACTCCATCTCGCAAATAGAGAGGTCTCACTTATTCTCAGGTCTGTCAGATCTCAACTTGATACATCTGTTTGCATGAACATCTGCGTCCGTGCTTCTCCCCGTACAGCCTGAGAGGTAGAAGTGACAATAGCTGCATTGAGAAGATGAAATCACCTAGCGCGTTTCAGATGTGCCTCGAACCCATCTACTTACTAAACGCCTCGCGACTGCGCAACCTTGACGAGCTACCATGTGCATACTTCCTGAGCAAAGCGCGATCAAGCGGAACGCCAGAAAATGCTTCTCCCCCCCCCTCCCGTATACGTGCATTCGCAAACAGGAGAGCCACACGACGCTCAAGCATACAGGCCCATGAACCGTCCATAAAGTACTGCCCACCCTCTTGGCACCAGACGCAGCTGAATTCAGCCAGGGCAACCAAGCCAAATGGAGGCCTAATACCAGCTACAAAAAGATGAAGCTGCCTGCACGGCACATCCTTGCCGATTCGCGTCTTCTACGAGGGCCAACAAAAATCCACACTGCGTAAGATGGGTTTGACGCCCCACGTGCGCGCAGATCGAACTTCCTCTTTCTCTTCGCCTCTGGCTTCTACGGCGAATTGCTATGAACGCTCTACCGTGATATGCCGAACTCGGACGGAAGTAGGCCACCGATACGTTCCGGAGTTGCACCTAGTCCCAACCCAATGCAGCCTAGGGAACAGCACCAAACCAAACACATCCGCATGCACGACGCCTCCCGCCTTGCGTCTGACTCACTCCACAACGCCACGAGCCACGGGCGCCGCATGCCGTCGTGCAAGTGTCATGAGTGTACTACTCATGTGCACAGCGGAACGGCTATATAGAATGGTAGTTTTTCCGCGGAGTTTCCCATCCTATATAGCCAAGATGAGTGCCCATCAGTATATCTATGCATTCGAGAGACAAGACCGCCGACCTGCGACTGACTGCTCCTACGAATTGATTCACTGAGATCGTTTATCTCAGACTACGCATCGCAAAGCCATTTCGCAGCGAGAAAACATCTCGGGCTGCACATGTGGATGCACATGTGCATCCATGCTTGCTCCCGTACAGGCTGAAACGCAGAAGTCACAACAGCTGCGCCGAGGAAACGAATTCACTTGGCGTGCTTCAGATGTGCTTCACACACTTCTACTTACTAAGCGCCTCACGACTGCGCAACCTTAGCTACCTATCATGAGCATACTCGCTGGACAAAAGCCGAGCCAGCGCAGCGCCAGGAACCGCTTCCCCTCACACTTCGCGCACACGCGCACTCGGAAACAGGATAGCCTCACGATGCGCAGGCAAGCAGGCCCCTGAACACTCCGCAACGTATTGCCCCTACTCCCCACACAAGGCGCAGATGAATTGAGCCAGGGCGACCAGCTGCAAAAAAATGCAGCTGGCTGCACGGCGCGTTCAGGGCGCTTCGCGTCTTCTACGAGGACAAACAACACACAAAAATCCATCTTATGTAAGATGCGCCTGATGCCTCACGTCCGTGCAGATCGAACGTCCTCTTTCTTTTCGCATCTGGCTTCTACGCTGGGGTGCTATGCACGCTCTGCTGTGATGTGCCGGGCTTGGACGGAAGCAAGCCACCGACACGTTCCTAAGTTGCATCGACTCCTTACCCAGTGCAGCTTAAGGAACAGTGCCAAACCAAAAACATCCTCATGTACAACGCCCTCCGCCTTGTATCTGGATCACTCCAAAACTACACAGTAAGCCTTAATCGCCGCATGCTGTGGCGCAACTGACATGAGAATTTACACAGGTGCGTCGGTCGTTCCACGCCATTTGCCACCCATGTGCTCCGCGGAGCAATTAACTGCATCATACCAAACAGGTTTGGCCATTAATACTCTTAAGCGTTTGACGCACAACACTGCCGACCTGCTACTTATTGCGCCCAGGTATTGATTCACTGAGATCGTTCATCTCAGACACAGACTCACAAAGCCACAGCGCAGAGCCAAAACATCGCATACCGCTGCAAGCCAGACAAGTTCGTGTTTGACAAATAGGGAGATCTCACTTATTCTCATGCCTTGGCCTTATACATCTGCTCGCATGCACATGTGCATCCAAGTGCGTCCCCCAGTCGCCGGTGTCCGCTACTCCCCCGCTCCGCACAACTCTCATCACACCAAACAGGGCTGGCCATCAGTATCTTTTAGCGTTTGACACATAACAAAGATTAGCCACTATTACGGCCTACCACATATTTGCTTGCTGAGGTCGTCCATGTCAGAATCCGTCCCAGACAGACATACCATACCTCCAAAACACCCATCCCCTCGGCATGCCGAAGCAGAGTGCATTCAACTAAGAACCCCCATTTCTAATGCCCTTACAACTCTATACAGCTCCGTGAACGCACATATACATCCTCACCTGCTCACTTTCAGGTGAAGATGTTCAAGTACCCATAACTGCACCCAGACAATGAATTCGCTTGACATCCTTCACCCGTGTTACAAATATTTTTACCTGCTGAACGCTCCCCAACTCAGCAAGCTTGGTCACCTTTTATGCGCATACTTCCTGACCAAAAACGCAAGCAACCGAAATGCCAGAAAACGCTTCCCTCCACACCTCCCGTACACGCGCACTCGCAAACAGGATAGCCTCACGATGCTCAAGCAAGCACGCCACTGAGACCTCCGCAAGGCATTGCCGACCCTCCTGAATCCATCTGCCTGCACACCGCGTCCATGGTTATTCGTGTCCTCTACGAGGACCAACAAACATCCACACTGCTCAAGATGCGTTTGACGCCTCACGTGCGTGCAGATCGAATGTCCTCCTTCTCTTCGCCTCTGGCTTCTACGCTGGAATGCCATGAGAGCTCTGCCCTGATAAGGCGAGCTCGGATGGAAACAAGCCACTGACCCGTCCCTACCTTGTATTCTACTCCCAACACAATGCAGCTTCAAGAGCAGCGCCAAACCGGAAACATCCACATGATCCACACCTGCCGCCTTGCGTCTAAGTCACTTCGTCACTACACAATTAGAAACGATCGCCACATGCTCTTGTGCAAGTACCATGAGTATTTATTTACACGGGTCCGTCCGCCGCTGCATGTCATTCGCAATTCATCTGCTCCGCAGAACACATACCATCCTACATAGCCAAGATGATCGTCAGTACTACTAACAGTTTGACGCACGACACCGCCAACCTGCTACTGGCTGCTCTCACAAAATGATTCACTGATATCGTTCATCTCAAACTCCGCCTCGCGAAGCCATGTCGCAGCGCCAAAACATCCCGGGCTGCACATGTGGAGGCGCATGTGCATCCATGCTTCATCACGTACAGGCTGAAACGTAGAGGTCACAATAGCTACGCCG
>NW_013570914.1:0-1795 GCF_000499745.2 Eimeria mitis | reverse complement strand
TGATCCACACCTGCCGCCTTCCGTCTAAGTCACTTCGTCACTACACAATTAGAAACGATCGCCACATGCTTTTGTGCAAGCGCCATGAGTATTTATTTACACGGGTCCGTCCACCGCTGCATGCCCTTCGCAATTCATCTGCACCGCGGAACAAATACCATCCTACATAGCCAAGATGACCGTCAGTACTACTAAGCGTTTGACGCACAACACCGCCAACCTGCTACTGGCTGCTCTCACAAAGTGATTCACTGATATCGTTCATCTCAAACTCCGCCTCGCGAAGCCATGTCGCAGCGCCAAAACATCCTGGGCTGAACATGTAGAGGCGCATGTGCATCCATGCTTCATCACGTACAGGCTGAAACGTAGAGGTCACAATAGCTGCGCCAAGGAAACGAATTGGTGTAGCGTGCTTCAGAAGTGCCTCAAACCCTTCTACTTACTAAACCTCTCGCGACTGCGCAACCGTCGCTACCTATCATGTGCATACTAGCCGGGCAAAACGCACGCCAGCGCAGCGCCAGAAAACGCTTCCCCCCACACCTCCCGTACACGCGCACTCGCAAACAGGATAGCCCCACGATGCTCAACCAGGCAAGCCGCTGAGCCCTCCGCAAAGTATTGCCCATACTCCTGGTACCAGACGCAGATGAACTGAGCCAGGGCAACCGAAAAAAATCAACGCCTCATACGGGCTCCAAAGAGATGCAGCGGCCTTCCCGGCACGTCCATGGCGTTTCGCGTCTTCTGCGGGGACCAACAAAAATCCACACTGCTCAAGAAGCGTTTGACTTCTCATCTCCCAAAGTGCTATGAACGCTCTGCTGTGATAAGCCGGATTTAGACGGAAGCAAGCCACCGACACGTTCCTTAACTGCATCGACTCCTTACCTAGTGCACCTTCAGTGCCGAACCAAAAACATACGCATGCGCGACATCTGCCGCCTTGCGTCTAGGTCACTCCACGACTACGCAATGAGCCATGATCGGCGCATGCTGTGGCGCAAGTGCCAGGACTATTCACTCAGATCCGTCCGCCGCTGCATGTCCCTCGCGACTCAACTGCTCTGCAGAACAATTACCGTCCTACATACCCAAGATGAGCGTCAGTCAATACTTCTACGCGTTCGACAGACAAGAGCGCTGACCTGCGACTGGCTGCTCCCACGAATTGATTCACTGATATCGCTCATCTCAAACTCCGATTTGCAAAACCATACCACAACGCCAAACCATCCCATCCATGGCTGCGCATGTGGATGCACATGTGGACGCATATGCGGATCGACGCCTGCATTCGTACAAACTGAAGCATAGAGGCCCCGAACTCACTCCACAGTACTGCCCACCCTCCTGACACCAGATGCAGCTGAATTCAGCCAGGACAACCAAACCAAACGCAGGTCCAATACCAACCCAAGCAAAAATACATCTGTCTGCACACCGCGTCCATGGTTATTCGCGTCCTCTACGAGGACCAACAAAAATCCACACTGCTCAAGATGCGTTTGACGCCCCACGTGCATGCAGAGCGAACGTCCTCTTTCTCATCGCCTCTCCCTTCTACGCTGGAGCGCCATGAGAGCTCTGCCCTGATAAGGCGAGCTCGGATGGAAACAAGCCATCGACGCGTCCCTACCTTGCATTGTACTCCCAACCCAATGCGGCTTCAGGAATAGCGCCAACCCAGAAACATCCACATGATCCACACCTGCCGCCTTCCGTCTAAGTCACTTCGTCACTACACAATTAGAAACGATCGCCACATGCTCTTGTGCAAGTGCCATGAGTA
>NW_013570913.1:8014-8379 GCF_000499745.2 Eimeria mitis | reverse complement strand
ATATATATATATATATATATATATACATATATATATATATATATATATATATACATATACATATATATAAAATAAATCTATATAAACACGAGCAGTGTATGTGTTGAAATCCCCCTAAAGCCAAATTTGTGTGGGCCCCTCCAGCCCCTCTAGGGTTTGCCGCGGGGGCCCCAAACCCTAAACCCTAAACCCTAAACCCTAAACCCTAAACCCTAATGAGGGGGGGGGGGGCCCCCTCTGCTTCAGCTATCGTAGAAACGAACGGAGCTCTTCTTCATATCAGGGGGCCCCCCATCCCCTGCTGCAGCAGCAGCAGCAAGTAGCTGTCTTTGGGGGCGCCACTCTCCGTTTGGCTGCAGTGTATA
>NW_013570913.1:6366-6615 GCF_000499745.2 Eimeria mitis | reverse complement strand
GCTGCTGCTGCTGCGGGGGGGGGAGGTAACTGCTACAAGTCTATCGCCACCCCTGCTGCTGCTGCTGCTGATGCTGCTGCTGCTCGTAGAGAGCTTGAACTTCAGTGTCTGTGTTGCTGGCTTGATGCGGATGAGTGCATCAGCACCAGCAGCAGCTCCACGCAGTGCGGGGGCAAAGCCGCCTCAGCTAAACCCGAGGCCCCCCGCCAGCCCCCCACATCTCCACTCTGCTGCTGCTGCTGCTGCTGT
>NW_013570913.1:5573-6266 GCF_000499745.2 Eimeria mitis | reverse complement strand
GCTCCACGCAGTGCGGGGGCAAAGCCGCCTCAGCTAAACCCGAGGCCCCCCGCCAGCCCCCCACATCTCCGCTCTGCTGCTGCTGCTGCTGCTGCTGCTGCTGCTGCTGCAGTGCATGCAGCACCTCCTGCACAGTCAGTCGCTTGCGCTCCCGCAGGGTGCAGACAGGTGCTGCTGAGGGGCGCAGCAGGCCCCTGTATTGCTGCTGCACTTGCTGCTGCTGCTGCAGCAGCACCAACTGCTGCTGCTGCTGCTGCTGCTGCTGCTGCTGCTGCTCAGGTATAGGGAGAAAGGTGGTTGCTGCTGTATACAGCAGCCCCAAGACACCGTCAGCTATGCTGCAGCCCAGCGACAAGCGCGAGTTGAAGAGAGGAGAGACAAACTCTATCTCACGCCACTCTTGCTGCTGCTGCTGCTGCTGCTGCTGCAGCTGCTGCTGCTGCTGCTGCTGCTGCTGCTGCTGCTTGAGAGGGGTGAGGGTCTGCAGCCGGAAAGACAGAACCAACGAACCCCCCGCCTTCAGTGCGGGGCAATGCGGCAGCGACAACTCCTCAGCATCCATCCACTGCTGCTGCTGCTGCTGCTGCTGCAGCAGCTGCTGCTGCTGTTGCTGCTGCTGCTGCTGCTGCTGCAGCCATGTGGAGGGTGAACCTTCACAAGCTGCTTTTGCAAGAAGTCGGAACTGTCGAGTTG
>NW_013570913.1:4375-5473 GCF_000499745.2 Eimeria mitis | reverse complement strand
GAACCAACGAACCCCCCGCCTTCAGTGCGGGGCAATGCGGCAGCGACAACTCCTCAGCATCCATCCACTGTTGCTGCTGCTGCTGCTGCTGCAGCTGCTGCTGCTGCTGTTGCTGCTGCTGCTGCTGCTGCTGCTGCTGCTGCAGCCATGTGGAGGGTGAACCTTCACAAGCTGCTTTTGCCAGGAGGCGGAACTGTCGAGTTCCTGCTGTTGCTGCTGCTGCTGTTCTTGTTTTAGCTGCTGCTGCTGCTGCTGCTGCTGCTGCTGCTGCTGCTGCTGCTGGTGCTGCTGTGTCTACGATATGCACAGCAGCAAACGGGATGCCGTGCTGCAGCAGCAGCACTTCTGCTGCTGGCTTAGCAGCAAAAGCAGCAACAGCTCCTCCTCTCCCTGATAGGCAATCGGCGAGGCCCACAACAACAAACGAAGAGGGGTCCGAAGACTGCACGCTGCTCAGCCCGAAACAGCTGCTGCTGCTGCTGCTGCTGCTGTTGCTGCTGCTGCTGCTGCTGTTGCTGCTGCTGCTGCTGGTTATGGAGAGGCCGCCGAAGCCATACTTCCAGGAGATGAAGGCAGCGAGAGGGAACCGCCAAGAGGGGCAGCAGCAGTTGCTGCTGCTGCCGCAGCTGCTGCTGCTGCTGCTGCTGCTGGTGATTGCTGCTGCTGTTTGCTGCTGCAGCAGCATATCTGCTGCTTGCTGCGACTCGCGCCAGTCTGCTGCTAGGCCTCGCCACAGCTGCAGCAGCAGCAGCAGCACACCATCAACCCTCCAAGCAGCAGGCGGTGCGTCTAGAGTTGCTGCTGCTCTTGCTGCTACTGCTGCTGCTGCTGCAGTTTCGCTGCTGCTTGTCACCGCTGCAGCAGCAGCAGCAGCAGCTGCTGCTGCTGCTGCTAGGTTGTGAATCTGAATATCCACAACCAGCAGCAAATCGTCTTCTTCGTTTTCTTCTGCTGCACACAAATACGAGGATTTGTATTTATGTCTTTCTGCTGCTGCTGCTGCTGCTGCTGCTGCTGCTGCTGCTGGGCGTTGCTGCAGCAGCCTAAAGCTACGGATGCTGACTGCAAGGGGGAACGGAGTTGCTGCTCCTGCTGCTG
>NW_013570913.1:3882-4275 GCF_000499745.2 Eimeria mitis | reverse complement strand
CTGCTGCTGCTGCTGTTGCTGCTGCTGCTGCTGGTTATGGAGAGGCCGCCGAAGCCATACTTCCAGGAGAGGAAGGCAGCGAGAGGGAACCGCCAAGAGGGGCAGCAGCAGTTGCTGCTGCTGCAGCTGCTGCTGCTGCTGCTGCTGGTGATTGCTGCTGCTGTTTGCTGCTGCAGCAGCATATCTGCTGCTTGCTGCGACTCGCGCCAGTCTGCTGCTAGGCCTCGCCACAGCTGCAGCAGCAGCAGCAGCACACCATCAACCCTCCAAGCAGCAGGCGGTGCGTCTAGAGTTGTTGCTGCTCTTGCTGCTACTGCTGCTGCTGCTGCAGTTTCGCTGCTGCTTGTCACTGCAGCAGCAGCAGCAGCAGCTGCTGCTGCTGCTGCTAGGTTA
>NW_013570913.1:3353-3771 GCF_000499745.2 Eimeria mitis | reverse complement strand
TGCTGGGCGTTGCTGCAGCAGCCTAAAGCTACGGATGCTGACTGCAAGGGGGAACGGAGTTGCTGCTCCTCCTGCTGCTGCTGCTGCTGCTGCTGCTGCTGTGTTCTGCTGCGCTGCGTCTATAAGAAGATACTGCAGCTGCCGCTGCAGGGGCTGCTGCAGCCGCGGCAGCAGCAGCAGCGCGAGCGTCTCCTGGGGCATGCAAGAGGCCCCCAGCTCTGCTGCTGCTGCTGCTGCTGCTGCTGCTGGTTGTGCTGCTGCTGCTGCTGCTGCTGCTGCTGCAGTGTATCCTTGCCACGCCCGCAACGCCCTGAAAAGGGGCGCAGCTTTGAAGGCCAGCTGCAGCCGCAGTGCTGCATCTGCTGCAGCAAGAGCAGCAGCAGGAAGAGCAGCAGCAGCAAGCAGCGGAATGGAGGCA
>NW_013570913.1:2563-3253 GCF_000499745.2 Eimeria mitis | reverse complement strand
GTTGTGCTGCTGCTGCTGCTGCTGCTGCTGCTGCAGTGTATCCTTGCCACGCCCGCAACGCCCTGAAAAGAGGCGCAGCTTTGAAGGCCAGCTGCAGCCGCAATGCTGCATCTGCTGCAGCAAGAGCAGCAGCAGGAAGAGCAGCAGCAGCAAGCAGCGGAATTGAGGCTCCAGGCAGCACAGCAGCAGCAGGAGGCTGCAGCAGCAATCCATCAGCAGCAGCAACACACACACGGTAACAAGAACGCAGCAGCAGCAAACGCTGAGATGCTTCCTGCTGCAGCTCAACACACAACGAGCTGCACCCTTGCTGCCTCCCCTCCACCACTACTGCAGCAGGAACAGGGGCCCCCAGGGGGCCCCCGGGGGCCCCCTGGTGGCCCTGGTGGGGGCCCCCCTGGGGGGCCCCCATAACCACAGAAGCAGAGAGAACAGAAGGATGAGATACGAACAAGTCGATGCTGCAGCAGCAAACACAAAACAACAAATAAATATATTTATAAAACCAACACACAACAGCAGCAACAGAGCAGCAGCAACAGCAGCAGCAGCAGCAGCAGAGCAGCAGCAGCAGCAGCAGCAAAACTACCGCGAGAGAAACAGCAGCAAACAGCACCAAAAGCAGCAACAAGAGCAGAACCAAGTCCCCACGAACAAAACTACCAAACCCCAACAAACCAAATCCCAATA
>NW_013570913.1:1592-2537 GCF_000499745.2 Eimeria mitis | reverse complement strand
AAAAAAAAAAAAAAAAAAAAAAAAAAAAAAAAAAAAAAAAAAAAAAAAAAAAAAAAAAAAACTTACTTTATGTTATTTGGAGTTAATATTTGTTCTCCTTTTTCGCTTCGCAATAAAATCGGCGCAAAAATTTTTTTTGCGAAAAACAAAAATTGCGGTAAACCAAATATATGCACAGACTGCACTGCTGCTGTTCTTATGCTCAGCACCATGCTGCTGCTGCTGCTGCTGCTGCTGCTGCTGCTGCTGCTGCTGGTGGGGGTGGTGATGGGGGTGGTGGGGGTGCTGCTGCTGCTGCTGCTGCTGCTGGGGGTGAGGCGTAGGACCCCCTCTTTGCCGGGGAGAGGAGAAGCTATAAAGGCAGTTGAATCCGATAGAATAAATGCTGCTGCTTCTGCTGCTGCTGCTGCTGCTGCTTCGCGCTGCTGCCATTCGCAGCAATCTGCTGCAACACCTTTACAACAAGCTGCTGCTGCTGCTGTTGCTGCTGCTGCTGCTGATGATGATGATTCCTCGCTTGGCTGCAGCTGTGCAGACACACGGGAGCAGCAAGCCTCACGCTCCTCCTGCTCAGCTGAACCCTCTCCTGCTGCTGCTGCTGCTGCTGCTGCTGCTGCTGTTGCTGCTGCTGCTGCTGCTGGTTGCTGCTGCTGCAGCAGCTCGACGGTGCAGCCCGGAAGCCGATAGAGGCCGCCTGCTGCTAGAAGAGGCCTCATAGAATAAGGTGCAGCAAAAGGAGACAAAGCAGGTACTGCTGCTGCTGCTGCTGTTGCTGTTGCTGTTGCTGCTGCTGCTGCTGCTGCTGGCTGTCGCCAATGAGCCGGCACCGGCGGCTCCCGCACGGAAACTATTCGCTGCAGCAGCAGCAAACAGCAGCAGAACAGAAATAAATAAATAAATAAATAAATAAATATAAATAAATAAATAAATAAATAAATATACATG
>NW_013570913.1:1254-1339 GCF_000499745.2 Eimeria mitis | reverse complement strand
AACAAAATTATTAGTGCTGTATAGAACAAACAAATAAATATAAACAAACAAAAAAGAAAACGAATACATATAAACAAATAAACAT
>NW_013570913.1:0-322 GCF_000499745.2 Eimeria mitis | reverse complement strand
AACCCAAAGAACCTACATAACAAACACAAACAACACAGCAGCAGCAGCAGCAACTGCAGCAGCAGCAGCAGCAGCAGCGATTGCGGCAACAGCAATAGCAGCAGCAGCAACTGCAGCAGCAGCAATAGCAGGAGCAGCAATGGTAGCAGCAGCAACAGAAGCAGCAATAGAGGCATCAATAGCAGCAGCAACAGCAGCAGCAGAAGCAGCAACAGCAGCAGCAGAGTAAACTAATATGAGGATGTGGGGGTGGCGGCAGCAGCATATTGTTGTTATATTTATTTATTTTTTTTTTTTTTTGTTTTTTTTTTTTTTTTTTTTT
>NW_013570912.1:6836-7844 GCF_000499745.2 Eimeria mitis | reverse complement strand
TGAGGCCTCCAGGCAGCTTCAGTACGAAGTGACTCTGTCTCATACTGGACGTTTTATGTTTGTTACCATATTGTAGATGTAATATGGCGGCTTGTGCTGCATCATCGTCAGTCCAAAAGTGCACAGCCCGCAGTAAGAAAGACAGAGACCTGCATTTGCAATCGTCGGCCACAGCTCGCCCCTCATGAGCTGCGTAGACAGCAGATAAAGTGCGTCTCTTTGGCGTTCTGCAACGCACCACACTACTACCAGGGAACGGGGTACCCGTCATTGTACTCCCATGCTTCCCTTCACTGCACAACTCCCGAAGTTATGAGCATGGTCCGCTTTAGGGACCAGGAACTACTTCGGTGGAAGCATCGCTCACTGGCTTTCTTGGTTTATTACTTAGAGAAGCACTTCTAGTAAGGGCTGGCAGTACTAATCGCTTGCGCGACTTGCATTCACTCCAGGGCCCTTGGTACTGGCAGTGCAATCCAATTTCAAGATGCCAGCTGGGGACTAGCTACCAGTTCAGTGAGACCATAGTGTGTGCACTGCCTTGTACGTACTGCTTCTGCTTCACCTGCAGATGTGTTCCCATCTGTGCAAACAGGGGTGACGGGCCCAGACCCCCTCTTAAAATAATACATGAAAAGAACAGCACTTCTGATATGCTGTCAAACGTGGGGGTTTCTGCTTGTGCAGTATTGCCGTAGGTCGTTGTGGATCACATTGTTTGTACGCCTTTGAACCGATAGATGGCAATCCAACAACGCATTTTATTCACCTTGCAGCTCGCTGCTCGCCCTACAAACGGGGGGAATGGGCGCGGGCCCCGACCTAACGGCGGGCAAGAGAAATGCTGGGGTTTCTGTGCTCGACTCCAGAAGTGCAACATAGAGTGTAGCAGAAGACCTTCGCAATGAAGTCAGTCAGACAGAGGGTTTGAGAAAATTACGGAGGCAGAAGTGCATACAGAGAAAAAGAGAGCTCCGGGTAAGGCTTACGCCTCTGCGGGAGCGCCTG
>NW_013570912.1:2916-6732 GCF_000499745.2 Eimeria mitis | reverse complement strand
CGGTAGCGAGGGGGCCTCACTTTTCGGCACTGTTTTGTGCGCGATGCCCGCAGGCTCTTTTTCACTCTGCAGCTGCTCCTGCTGCTGCATTCGCCGCAGCAAACGCAACTGCAGCGGGTCATGATAGCAGATGCGACGGCCTCCTAAGGACGACAAGAGAAGCTGCAGCTTGGGATGCTGCTGCAGCAACAGCAGCAAGCAGGTGCGTATAGCAGCAGAAGCACGAGAGTGCCAGTCCGGCCTCTCGAAACGTTGCAACAGGGGAGATTGAAGCAGCGCAAGAAGCTCGCCACTACAGCTGCAGCGCCGCAGACGCTCTTGAATACACACAAGAGAAAAGCGCTGGGCGTGTAAAAGCTGCAATGCAGAGGGCCACAAGCAGTGCGGCGTAGGAAACGCAACTGGGATGTTCCCGTCAANTGTAAAAGCTGCAATGCAGAGGGCCACAAGCAGTGCGGCGTAGGAAACGCAACTGGGATGTTCCCGTCAAGCCTCAGCTCCCCATACGGTAATGGCTCCTGACGCGCCGCCGCTTTAGCAAGGGCTTGGGTAATCCCAAGCTCATGGCGGGTGTCTATGCAGCAGTGGGCAAACGGAGACGGCAACTTTAACCGTGCCATTGGAAGACGTCCTCCGTCTGTTCCTGCTGGAAGAGGCGTCGTGAAGAGCTGCTGCTGGCAGCTGCTGCAGAGGCCCCACACGCGAAACTCCTCTTCGCTGTACAAGTCCAAGAATGCACCCGCCATATTGCTGCAGAAGGAGTTGGTGCAAAGCGCTCCCATCAGCGGAGACTGCTGAAGATGCTCCTGAAGCCGCTGGCCATCAATGACAACTGAGGCCCGCTCCCATTGCTGTTTGCGGTCCTGTTGTTGTTCGCTCAGCGCGCGCTGCCAGGCAAGAGACAGCTCCTCTAACTGCTGCAGCAGTAACTGCTGCAGCGTGCCGTCTCCCTCCGAAACATCCCGAAGCCGGTTTGTCGGCTGCTCCTGCGTTTCGCTGTGGCTGCCGACCAAACTACTCCCACAGCTACTGCTGCTATCCGTGCTTGGGCTGCTGTGGCTGCTGCTGCTGCCCTTGTTACTCCCTTGGCTACGGCTTGGCTTGCTGGATCTCTTACCCTTCACTCCACTAGTTGGGAGCAGAGCCTGAAGGTCCGTTTGTTTCTCCGTTGGAGCTACAGGCGCCTGCGCCTTTTCAGTAGGGTGGAAATGAACACGCAGCAGCAGATTCCCCTCCTGCAGCAGTTGTTGATGCCGTGAGTTCCCTCCTAGGCTGCTGCGCCACCGCAGGGGGGCTCTGTANCCTCCTGCAGCAGTTGTTGATGCCGTGAGTTCCCTCCTAGGCTGCTGCGCCACCGCAGGGGGGCTCTGTACTCCCACGGGCTTGTGAAAGTTGGCAGAGGGATTGCAGCCTCTCCCACGAAGCAGCGGCAGCTGCTGCTGCAGTGGCCCGTGCTAGCGCTATTGCTGGTAATGGTGGCCCATAGCTGCGCATGCAGCGCAGCAGAGGCAGCAGCAGCCGCAGCAGACGGCCAGCGCACGCTGAACCTAAGGGTATCCCCCCACAGTCCATCCGCGGAAAAAGATGTCGCCTTTTCCTCCCATGCACTCGGCTCCGTGGCAACGCGGAACACTACTTGCAACTTGCTGCCAAACCTCAGACCTTGCCGCTGTTTCTGTTCCTGCGTGGGCTCCAGCAGTTGCAGATTTGCCTCAAGAACGGCTGCCTCAATCTGGCCCTCATACGGTCCAATGATAGGGCTTTCTTTTGCTTTTAAAGCAGCAGCAGCTGCTGCGGCTTGAGCGTCCCGTAATGCCAGCTCCCGCTCTGCC
This sequence comes from Eimeria mitis, assembly GCF_000499745.2. NCBI lineage: Eukaryota > Apicomplexa > Conoidasida > Eucoccidiorida > Eimeriidae > Eimeria > Eimeria mitis. The sequence goes on along the minus strand of NW_013570912.1, from coordinate 4,900 downwards.
CAGCTGGATACCTCTAGTGTATCTTGTTGCTGCCGTTGCTGCTGCTGTTGCTGCTGGTCTTGCGCGCTCTGTTGCCGCTGGCTGTCGTGTGNTCTTGTTGCTGCCGTTGCTGCTGCTGTTGCTGCTGGTCTTGCGCGCTCTGTTGCCGCTGGCTGTCGTGTGTCCTGAGATGGCTAAATAGGCCCTGAAGGAGCAAATCTCTCAGCTGTTGGTCGTATGCCATCTCCTCCCCTATGTAAGAGGGCCTCAGATGTCCGCTTGCACTGCTGCGCTGCCCTGCGGCAACAGTCAGCCGCTGCAGCGTCTGCTCCTGCTGCTGGAGTTGATGCAACAGCTTCTCTTGTTGCTGCTGCTGCTGCAGGAGTTGCTGCTGCAGCCGCTTCTCCTGTCGCAGCTGCTGCTCCAACAGCTCCTCCCGTAGCAAACGTTCTTTCGACCGCCGCACTTCAATCGTTTCTGCACCATCAGAGTCCTTCAGATGTTCCTGCTTCCGCTGCAGTTGCTGTTGAAGCTGCTGCCCCACTTCCTCCTGCAACTGCTCCCTGAGTTTTCGCCCCAGCTGCTGTTCCAGATTATGCTGCAGCTGGGCCCGAATGTGTTCCTCAAGCTCCTTCTGAAGCAGCTGCTGCTGCTGCTGCCGCTGCTGCTCCTGTTGTTGCCTGAGATGTTGCAGGGAAGCGCGGACCTCCCCCAGCTCTTTCTCCAGAACTTTCTGGACGTCGAATTCTTCGGCTGCTAGGCGTTTTACTTCTGCTACGAGTTCCTCCTTGTGCAGTTGCAGCTGCTGCTCTGATTCCTTTTTGATTGCCTTCATTTGCTCCTCGTACTTTGCTCGCTCCTGCTGCAGCAGCTGGATTGATGCTTCTGTTTCCTTCCGTTTCTGCTCTGCAGTTGGCTCAGCATCAGCACCAGCGGTTGCCGCAGTAATTACAGATCTGCGAAGATGCTCCGCATCGGCACCGGCAGCAGCACCAGAAACAGTCCTCTCTTCTTCGAGCTTCTGCCGTTGGCGGCTTAAGTTTTCTTGATATTCCTTCAACGCAGTCTGCAGTTCTACGGCATCTTCCCCCTGTTCCACAAACCGCGCAACAGTGCGCTGTCTCTGCAGCGGCTGTCTATCCTCAGAACCGCTCGGGACGATGCTGGGCATCTTCCTAGGTGTGGCGGCTGCCGAGGGGGGGCCCCCTTCCATACGGGGCCCTATGGAGCCCCTGGCAAGTGCCTTCCGAGGGGCCTTCTGCCGCAGGGCTCTAGCGGCTTTCTTCGCAGCTGCAGCCTCTGCAAATGCTCCTAGAGCAGCAGCAGTAGGAGAAAACCCAGGANAGCGGCTTTCTTCGCAGCTGCAGCCTCTGCAAATGCTCCTAGAGCAGCAGCAGTAGGAGAAAACCCAGGACCCTTTCCTTTCTGTTGCTGCTGGGGTTGTTGTTCCTGAGTCTGCGCCTTTTTTCGAGGGAGGTATCGGTTTCTGGGTGAGAACTGCCTTTCCCACTGGTCTTCTTTCTCCTGCTGCAGCTGCGCCTGCCTCTCTCCTAGCATGTCAGGAGGCCCCTTAGTCCCTCCCCCGCGGCGTTGTAAAGGATGGGGGGGTCCTGGAGCTGGAAGGGGGCTCTGATCACCAACGTGCTTATCTCTGCAGCTCCTGCTGCAGTAGTCGGCGTAGTGACCGTCCCACTGCAGCCAGGCGTCCGCCCCGCACACCTTGCAGTGGGGCCGCGCAGCTCGGGGATCGAAAGACTCCCCGGGGGAATCCTCCTGCAGCAGGAATTTGAACAGGGATTCCATCTTTAAGCGGCCGCCACCCAGACATTCTCCCTACACGAACTCTGGCGGGTGCACAGTAAAGACGATCGGTGGCATCCGCTGCGGAAAGAAGGAGAAATAAAGCATGCAACCACGCCACTGTTTCTTAGGCTACTGCTCCTCGTGTTGCTGATGCTATCCTGCCGCTGCTGCTGTTGGCTTTAACCTGCTGATCCCTGTGTTG
>NW_013570912.1:1363-2816 GCF_000499745.2 Eimeria mitis | reverse complement strand
ATCCCTACACGAACTCTGGCGGGTGCACAGTAAAGACGATCGGTGGCATCGGCTGCGGAAAGAAGGAGAAATAAAGCATGCAACCACGCCACTGTTTCTTAGGCTGCTGCTCCTCGTGTTGCTGATGCTATCCTGCCGCTGCTGCTGTTGGCTTTAACCTGCTGATCCCTGTGTTGGTGTTGGCGTCGCAGCCGCCGCTCCAGGTGCTCCTCCGGCCGCTGACATTGAACCCCCTGGTGCAGCAGCTACTAAAGCTGCAGCCATAGTGAAATATGATCCACCTGTAGCACAGAGACTTCAGTCAAGTTAGTCTCATGTTCTTCGCAGTAGCTGGTCAGCCCTCGGGGGCGAGCGGTTGTGGAGACCCTGCTTTCTTCCCTGGCTTAGCGAGAGGCTTGGTCTGCCTGTAGTTTGANGGGCGAGCGGCTGTGGAGACCCTGCTTTCTTCCCTGGCTTAGCGAGAGGCTTGGTCTGCCTGTAGTTTGAAAAATGAAAACTGCCTGATAAAAGCCTACGAGCTGCTGCTGCATGCGCTGCTGCGGCTGCGCCTCGGTACCGCGAGCCGCCGAGAGTCACTCGATAGGCTCGAGGGGGCCCTCCACGCGCAGTGGTAAAAAATGCCTCTCGCGCTAAACATCTGGCATCTGCAGCTACTGCTTGTAACTTTCAAGTGTTTTTCATGGGTCCTCTTATGCGATTGATGTGGCTGCTGCAACGGTTCACGCCCGCTGCCGCTGCCTTCGATGCCGGCCCAGGGGCCCCCGGGGGCCCAGTGGGGCTACAGCAGCAGCAGCTGCACCCATATTGTGTATTAAAGACTACTATACTTTACTAAGCATATTTTCACTTCTTTACGGTTGCTTGCCTTTAGTCCCGTATCAACACTGACTACAAAAAAGGGCGAGAGGCATCAGGACAACTCCCCTGCCGCTGCTGTTCTTGCTTGGATGCAGCACCAGCACGAACCACGCCACCGTAGGACGAACAGCACANCCCTGCCGCTGCTGTTCTTGCTTGGATGCAGCACCAGCACGAACCACGCCACCGTAGGACGAACAGCACATGCACATAGCCGTTACATACTAACCGCCACACCCACTGCAGAAACTGGAGACCCTAAGGGGGTCCACAGATGCCAAAGAAGGCGGCTCAACTCGGGTGTCTGCACGGCAGCAGCTGCGACGGCAGGAACACTGCGTTACAGATAGCTGCAGCAGCAGCTATAGCAGGGGCACCAGCACCATCATCACCATCATTCCGAAGGGGAAATTCCTCATTTCTAAGGGCCACAGGCACTGCTGGCTCCTGTCACCGGAAAGCTCCTCGGTGTCTTCGCGTTGCTGCTGCTGCAGCCTGTGCTGCATCTCTGCTGCAACAACAACAACAAACGTGGCTGCGCTGTAGCACAAGCACCAGCAGCAGCAGAAGCGCGCTTGCCTTTATTGCCAGTCCA
>NW_013570912.1:775-1263 GCF_000499745.2 Eimeria mitis | reverse complement strand
TGCTGCAGCCTGTGCTGCATCTCTGCTGCAACAACAACAACAAACGTGGCTGCGCTGTAGCACAAGCACCGGCAGCAGCAGAAGCGCGCTTGCCTTTATTGCCAGTCCCGCAGTGGCTATCAACGACTGTCCTCTCCTTTCCTCATTTGCTTCGGCCGGCTCCGTGTGTTCCGCTTCATGCGTACAGCTGCAGCAACAGCAACAACAGCAGAAAAACCATAGGCGGTGCCAGAAAAAACCGCTTTTCGCCGCTAGGATGCTGCCTAGTCCTTTACCAGCGCCGGGAGACGCAACCGCGGCGGACACCCATCAAGCAACCAAAGCCTCCGCACGTGCAGGCGAAACAGCAGCGGAAGCATCTACAGATACGCCATCCGAAGCAGCAGCAACTGGATCTCTTGCAGGAACAGAAAACGGGGAGTTTGTTCAGCTGGACAGGGCCTCCTTCTGTAAATATGAGGAAGTCACTTGCCTTCGAGTGCCGGTGC
>NW_013570912.1:0-675 GCF_000499745.2 Eimeria mitis | reverse complement strand
GCACGTGCAGGCGAAACAGCAGCGGAAGCATCTACAGATACGCCATCCGAAGCAGCAGCAACTGGATCTCCTGCAGGAACAGAAAACGGGGAGTTTGTTCAGCTGGACAGGGCCTCCTTCTGTAAATATGAAGAAGTCACTTGCCTTCGAGTGCCGGTGAACCAACTCCAGGAGTTGTCTACGGCGCTAAGGAAGTACGCGTGCTGCTGGTTGAGCCACTGCTGGACCTGCCGCTGGTCCTGCTGCTGCTCTTGCTGGAGGCCCATTTTTTTTCCGCGTGTCATGGCGCTGGTTTGCATCCCAGAGACAGCAGCAGAGGGGGCAGCGAGGCGGCCGTTGTGAGGGTCGTGGGCCATGATGCGTTTCAGGTACCTCTTCAAGCGGAGAAACTTGAGGCCTGTTGTACCGGACACTGCGGAGGGTTCGCATCAGGAGGAGGCGCAGCAGCAGAGCCGACAGGAGCAGCCTACGGAGGCGCAGCAGGCCCAGCAGGCGCAGCAGGCGCAGCAGCAGGAGCAGCTCAAGACACAGGAGAAGCAGCAGCGGAAATGCAAAGGAGAGGCCTTGCAGAAGGGCGGCGGGACGAGCTTTAAGTGTCTCCTGTTGGATCCGTCGATAGGCCCAGGTAAGCAATGCAGCAACAGCAAGAGAAGGGAGGGGCAACCATGCTGGGAT
>NW_013570911.1:5723-7851 GCF_000499745.2 Eimeria mitis | reverse complement strand
TATATATATACATCAAGCGAGGAGGGGTTAGGTGTAAGAAGGGGGGGAGAAGGAACCCGACATGTGAAGCCGCAGGCGACAGAGAAGCAGCCACAGAGATATCAGCAGAGAGAGAGAAGGATGAGACAAGCGGGAGGAGAAGGGGGGAAGGGGAAAGCGTTAAGCAAGCGAGGAGGGGTTAGATGTAAGAAGGGGGAGAGAAGGAACCCGACATGTATATATATATATATATATATATATATATATATATATATGTGTGTATATATATGAATAGAAAATAACAATAAAGAGAAAGACAAGAGGAGAGAAAACGAAGAGGTTTTATCTCCTTTGCGTTTATCCCCCCAATTGAATAGCGCAGGCGATTCACTTTCTACACAAAACAAACAAACCCTAAACCCTAAACCCTAAACCCTAAACCCTAAACCCTAAACCCTAGAAGCGGATACACCATCAACCGCTGTAGCTAGCTGCTCCTTGATAGCAGCTAGCTGCAGCAGCTAGCTGTGATGAATGGCAACAGCTAGCTGCTCTCTCTATCGACAGCTGTAGCTAGCTGATCCTCGGTTGCAGCTAGCGTCAACAGCTAGCTGTTATATGAATAGCAACAGCTAGCTGCTGGCTACAATCCTCAGCAGCTAGCTAGCAGCTAGCTAGCAGCTAGCTAGCAGCTAGCTAGCAGCTAGCTAGCAGCTAGCTGCTGGATATAATCATAAACATGATCCTCATCAGCTAGCTGTGTTTATCGTTGTAGTAGCTAGCTGGAGTCTTCGTCGTCGACAGCTAGCCACTATAAACATGAACAGCTAGCTGCTATAGATACCAGCAGCTAGCTAGCTGGGGCCCTCATCCACAGCTAGCTGAGATCACCCGCTTGAGCTGGTAGCTGTATTTTTAGTGTTATGTGTTGTATTAGTATTATCTGTTTTCATATGGTGTGTAGCAGCAGCAGCCCCTTGCTGCTGCTGCTGCTGCTGCTGCTGTTGCTGCTGCTGCTGCTGCTGCTGCTGCTGCTGTTTTTTTCTTTCTATCAACACTGTCTCCGTGACCAAACCACGCAATGAATTTATTATTTCGGGATTACATAAAGAAGTCGTATCGCCCAAATTGGGGTCCAAGCAACAGAGCTTTCGCAGCAATCGACGCATTATCTTTCCGCTCTGCGTCTTAGGTAAACCTGTATACAACACAAATATAAATATATATAAATATAAATATAAATATAAATATAAATATAAATATATATATATATATATATATATATATATATTTATAGATGCATAAATACAAACACATAACATAGTATAAGGGAATAAGGATGCGATGCAGATTGAGATAGAGAGAGATAGAGAGAGATAGAAAGAGAAAGAAAGAGAAAGAGGCAGAGAAGTAACAAAGCAAAAATAAATTACAGTAGTGATTATAAATAACAGTAAATATAATAGAATACGGCAAAGAGAAGAATGAAAACAAACGAATGAAGAGACAGAAAGAAAGAAAACAAAATAAAAAAAACAAAAAGGAGACAGAAAAGGAGACAAGAAAAAACAGAAACAGAGACACGAGAGGAGAGAAAAAGGAGACAGATTGAGAGACCAAGAAGGAGACAAAAAGAGAGACAAAGAAGTATATGTTCCTTCACTGCATGTTTACAGCAACAAAACAAATAAACAAAAACACACACCCTTGGGGTGTATAGGCAGGTCTGGGGTGTACCTGGAGCTACGACGATGAAGTCAGGTGTTGCGATCGGCCCTATTTCTTTTCTCACTTGTGTTCTCGCTTGCTCTGCTATACCCTCGTCAGCAGCATCCGCCTACAAATGCAGCAGCAACAGCAGCAGCAGCAGCAGCAGCAGCAGCAGCAACAGCAGCAGCAGCAGCAGCAGCAGCAGCAGCAAAAGCAGAAAAGAATATGTCTCTGTCTGTTTGGGGTGTATGCATACACCGTAAAAACAACAGCGGTCGTCGATGCAGTCAGCATGTAGAGAACCAACGACGAAAAAAACGAGAAAATGAATGAAACAAACGCAATTAAATTAAACTAAATAAATAAAATAAATTAAAATAAATTAAAATAAATTAAATTAAAAAGAAAAATAATTACTTTTAGGATTACAAAGCAGAAT
>NW_013570911.1:4484-5623 GCF_000499745.2 Eimeria mitis | reverse complement strand
AGCAGCAGCAGCAGCAGCAACAGCAGCAGCAGCAGCAGCAACAGCAGCAGCAGCAGCAGCAGCAGCAGAAACGAATATGTCTCTGTCTGTTTGGGGTGTATGCATACACCGTAAAAACAACAGCGGTCGTCGATGCAGCCAGCATGTAGAGAACCAACGACCAAAAAAACGAGAAAATGAATGAAACAAACGCAATTAAATTAAATTAAATAAATAAAATAAATTAAAATAAATTAAATTAAAAAGAAAAATAATTACCTTTAGGATTACAAAGCAGAAAACAGCCGTTCCCTTGACGTCGTGAGGAACACCAACAACTGCAGCCTCCACGATGGAGGGGTGCTGCACCAGGGCGTGTTCAATCTCTGCTGTGCTTAGACGATGGCCTGTTATAAATAAATAAAATAAATAAAATAAATAAAATAAATTAAATTAAATAAATTAAATTAAATTAATTAAATTAAATACAAGGGATAAAAGAAAGCACGCCGAAGAAAAAGAATGAAATGCAAGGTGAAAGGATTTAAAAATTAAAAAAAAAAAAAAAATACAAAACACGAAATGCGGGAAATAAAATGCATATTTTGTGTATGTACTGTGATAGACAAGAGAAGCGACAGACGACGTGGAGAGAAAAAGAGACAGAAAAGGAAACAAAAAGAGATAGAAAAATACAAAAAAAAAAACAGAAGAAGAGACAGAGAGCGAGATAGATATGGAGACAGACAAGGATACAGACAAACAGATAAAGAAACAAAAGAGGAGAAATTAAAGGATTATATAAAAATAATAAATAATAAATAATACTGAGATGTGAAACACAAGCAGTAGGAGATAAAGAGAGAAGATATAGAGTAGAAGCCGAACAGAAAACGCAACAGAGAGAGGAGATACAATAAAAGACGAACATATAGAGAAACCGAGATAAAAAGAAACAAAATAAAAAGAAAAAACATATAATATAAATACAGCGACAGAAAGATATTCCCCCAAGCGAGGAGAAAACAGCATAAGAGACGAAACAGAGCAGTTTTAATTTATAGAACAACTGTGTTTATGTTAATTATGGATTACTGTGTATATTATAAATCATGAATTCCTGTGTTTCAATTATGATAGTATTTACTATGAATTCCTAC
>NW_013570911.1:3012-4384 GCF_000499745.2 Eimeria mitis | reverse complement strand
AAAAAAAAAAAAAAAAAAAAAAAAACAGAAGAAGAGACAGGGATGAATTCCTGTGTTTAAATTATGATAGTGTTTACTACGAATTCCTACAGTTTGTGTTATTAGATATTCCGTTTGTGTTTCTTAGGGTTTAGGGTTTAGGGTTTATGTTTAGGGTTTAAGGGTTTAGGGTTTAGGGTTTATGTTTAGGGTTTAAGGGTTTAGGGTTTAGGGTTTAGGGTTATGAATGTGTGTGTATAAGACCTGAAACATTGAGAGTATCATCGACTCTGCCTGTGATCCAGTAGTGTCCGTCTGCATCTCTATATGCGCCATCACCAGTAAAGTAATAACCAGGGTAAGGCCTCAAGTAAGTGTTCAGCAGCCGCTTGTGTGCTCGATGCACCGTTCGGCACATACCTAAACACCACTCACTCCACTCAACGCAGATTCACTCCATTCAATTCAATTCAACTTTATTCAATACAACTTTATTCAGTTCAACTTTATTCAGTTCAACTTTATTCAGTTCAACTTTATTCAGTTCAACTTTATTCAGTTCAACTCAGTTTCATTCAATTCAGCTCGATTCAACTTTATTCAGTACAACTTTATTCTATTCAACTTTATTCAGTTCAACTCAGTTTCATTCAATTCAGCTCAATTGGATTCAAGTCAATTGAATTCAAATACAATTCAACTTTATTCAATTCAACTTTATTCAATTCAACTTTATTCAACTTTATTCAGTTCAACTCAGTTTCATTCAATTCAGCTCAGTTGGATTCAATTCAATTGAATTCAACAGAATAAGAATTCAGAATTCAATCAATTCAATTCAATTCAAGTAAATTCAACTTTATTCAATTCAACTCAATCGGATTCAATTCAATTCAATTCAAATTGATTCAGTTCAATTCAACTTGATTCATTCAGCTCAATTCAATTCAATTCAATAAAATTCAATTCAATAAAATAAAAAAAATTTAATTCAATAAAATAAAATAAAATAAAATAAAATAAAATTCAATTCAATAAAATTCAATAAAATTCAATTCAAATTTATTCGATGAAATTCAATTCAATACAATTCAACTAAATTCAATTCAATTCAGCTAAACCTATTTCAATTCAATTCGACTCAATTCAATTCAATAAAATTAATTTAAATAAAATAAAACAATTAAATACATAAAAACAAAACAGTGCATCCGCAAGGAATACAAAAGCAGTAACGAGAAACACAACAACAACACCAACACCAGCAGCATCGACGCCACCACAACACTATACCGCCGCCAGCAACAGCAGCAACATTCTCACTATCATCACCACCATCACCACCACCACACCACCATCAGCATCAGTATATTATAATCATCACCATAACATG
>NW_013570911.1:2686-2939 GCF_000499745.2 Eimeria mitis | reverse complement strand
CCGCAGTGTACTCAAATCATACTTCTTTGGCCATTCATCCCCGTGCTGCATCAACGCCCTAAACAACAAAACAGCAACGCACGTGCAAGCAGCATCAGCGAAGAAGAAACAACAACAGAAACAAACAAACACTGCCAGAAACAGAAACAAACAGACACTGCAACAGAGAACAGCACCAGCAGCAGCAAAGAAGAAGAAACAGCAGCAAAACGAAAACAGCAGCAGCAACAGAGCCCACACGGGGAACAGCTGC
>NW_013570911.1:1631-2586 GCF_000499745.2 Eimeria mitis | reverse complement strand
ACCCTATCACCCGCAGTGTACTCAAATCATACTTCTTTGGCCATTCATCCCCGTGCTGCATCAACGCCCTGAACAGCAAACAGCAACGCACGTGCAACCAGCATCAGCGAAGAAGAAACAACGACAGAAACGAATAAACACAGTCAGCAACAGACATAAACAGACACTGCAGCAGAGAACCGCAGCAGCAGCAGCAGAAAAAGAGAAACAGCAGCAAAACGAAAACAGCAGCAGCAACAGAGCCCACACGGGGAACAGCTGTGTCTGTCTATCAATGCTCTAATTATAAATTAAAGAGGGAATGTAGACAAACGATTCGTCTTTCGGCCTGACGGACTGCAGTTGAATCGCTGTACAAATTGGGGTGTACATACACCTCAGGCTGTCGCTAGAAAACCCACCTAATGGCGGTGGGCGATGTATACAGCTGCGTCACTTTCCACTTTTGTACTAACTCCCAGTACCTGTAGAAACCAGCAGCAACAGCATCAAATGCTCTATAACAAATTAACATATCATAAACAACAAAGAAAGAGATACTACGGCAAACAAAGACCGGCTAAAATAAAAAAAAAAAACAAAAACAAAAATATATTGTAACAAACAAACTGCAACAGGCAGCGCAGCTTCCCCTCGCCACCGCCGTCTGTGTAAATCTGCGGTTCAGCCTCTGCAGTATATGTAGATACAAATATATACATCAATATACATTTATACATATGTACAATATCTATATAAATAAAAGTACATATAAACACATATATATATGTGCATATATATGAATATATAGAGAACAGCAACAGTTGATGCGAGGAAGCAGCGTGTAGAGACAGCGGCGGAGACAGAGAAAAAAGATAAGAGAAATATGTAGCAGCAGGCAGAGACAGAGAGAGAGCCAGAGAGATACAAACAGAGAGAAAATTAAAGAAAGAGAAAGAGAGTATGATACAGTACG
>NW_013570911.1:0-1513 GCF_000499745.2 Eimeria mitis | reverse complement strand
CGCCGTTGCAGAGGGGTCCATAGACAGTGTACGAGTGCCCAGTTATCCAGCCACAGTCCGCCATACACCCAAACGTATCGCCCGGGTGATAGTCGAATATATACTCGTGAGTCAAAGCAGAATACAACAAGTAACCCGCTGTTGTGTGGCACACGCCCTGATATATATACAAGAAACAGAAAAAAACAGAAAAAAAAACAGAAAAAAAAGATAAAAGAAATATACTCGTGAGTCAATGCAGAATACAACAAGTAGCCCGCTGTTGTGTGACACACGCCCTGATATTCATACAAGAAGAAACAGAAAAAAAAACAGAAAAAAAAAAAGAAACAGAGATAAAAGAATATATATACTCGTGAGCTGAAGCAGAATACAACAAGTAGCCGGCTGTTGTGTGACACACGCCCTGATATTCATACAAGAAAGAAACAGAAAAAGAAAGAAAAACAAAAAAAAAAAAAGAAAGAGAAAAGAGGGAGGAAAGAAATATAAGGAATTAAATAAAAAGAAGATGCATCCATAGACAGAAACAGAAACAAAACAAATGCAGCTACAGAAAAAGAAGAAACAACAAGCAGCTGGGGATTTCCGTTTCTATGAAACAAAAAAAGTAAAAAATAAAATAAAAACAAACAGAAATAAAACACAAATACGCATGCAACAATGTATGCAGCAAAAGAACAAAGACGAAGCCCCAGAAGAAGAAAAAAGCATCAACAGAAAAAGAAGAACAAAACGCATATCTCTTCGATACACAGAAACACAGAGAAACATCTCCTCTGCATGCATGTTGTTTGTTTGTTGCTGCTGTATTACTTTTGGTTTGCCTGTTGAGCCTGAAGTGTACAGAATAAACAGAAGGTCTTCGCTGTCCATGGTCTCTAGGGGGCAGTAGGGCCTCATCTGCGGCAGCAAGTCATCGCCAGATAGATCCCGGCCCTCAACAAAACAATTTGGATCAGCTGAAATACAAAAAACAAACAAACAGAAACAAAAAAAAATAAATTAAAAATATACGTGGTGTGCATGTGTGCTGCTTGGGGGAGAGAGTATGCGATCGATCGTATTGGGGGATCGGGTGGGGTGAGTGAGGTGTACAGATGAAACAATACAGAAACAGAAAACTCTGAACTGAGACAGAGATAGAAGGAGACAGAGACAGATAAGTGCAGAGACAGACAGAGAAGGAAACAGAGACAAAGGGAGAGAGAAGGAGACAGAGAAGGAAGGAGAAGAGATAGGGTACTGCGGTGCATTGATACAAAAGGCAAGGCTCTCAGGAGACAAGTATAGAGAGACAGAGACAGAGGGAGAGAAGCAGAGAGAGAAAAAGCAGAAAGAGAAGCACAGAGAGAAGCAGGAAGAAACAGCGCCTGCAGAGCAGCAGCAGTAATACAAAAACTAAAAAACCAGAGCAAGAAGCAAACAAAAGAAGAAACGAAAAAAAAAAAAACAAAAACTTAATAGGCTGACGCAGTGCAGTGTACCCGCTTTTCTGAACAAAACGACGTGC
>NW_013570910.1:24824-24962 GCF_000499745.2 Eimeria mitis | reverse complement strand
GGTTTATGGGGGTTTAGGGTTTAGGGTTTACGGGGGTTTAGGGTTTATGAGGGTTTAGGGTTTGGGGGGGTTTAGGGGTTAGGGATTGGGGAGATGAAGGAGATTACTCTAGGGATCCACCCGCTGGTGAGGGTTTAG
>NW_013570910.1:23425-23739 GCF_000499745.2 Eimeria mitis | reverse complement strand
CAAAAGAAGAAGTAAAGGTAGCGGGGTTGAGAGATATAGTTATGTTTATAAGGAACCAGAGAAAGAAAAAGAAAGAAAATAAAAAAAATAATAATATAAATAGTAATAGTATTTATAATGATTATAATTATAATTATAAAGAAGAAGAAAAAGAAAAAGAAAAAGAAAAAAAAGAAAAAGAAGAAGAAGAAGAAGAAGAAGAAGAGGAGGAGGAGGAGAAGCCGGTTGCTTTTCTTACACAAGCAAACCAAAAACTTTTATCTTTTGTTCTCCCGCCAGATGTTAAGTGGATCGTTCTTAATAGTAAGCTCGTA
>NW_013570910.1:21421-23325 GCF_000499745.2 Eimeria mitis | reverse complement strand
TTTAGGTTATTTTCCTGATTTTTTGCACACAAAAAAAAAAAAAAACACACACACACACATATATACATATATATATATAAATATATATATAAATACATAAAAATAAATATTTTTAAATTTTATAAACATAAATTAAATAAAAAACTAATATTATATTATTTTTTTAGGTTATTTTCCTGATTTTTTGCGGGAGCTGGCTGCGGTGATTGGTCGACGGTACAGAACAGAGGTGCGTATACACTGGAAATTTTATATTTCTGGGGCTGCATGTTTGCATGCAGTTATAAATAAAGAAGTAGATATTACGGATATTTATTTTTTACAAGCTATCACGGATGATGATTCACTTAAACCTGATGCACTAGCTGCAGCAGCAACAGGAACTGCAGCAGCAGCAGCAGCAACAGCAGCAGCAGCACCTGCTGCTACTTCTTCATCAGAAGAAGCAGCAGCAGCAGCAGCAGGAACAGCAACAGCAGCAGCAGCCCCTCAAGCGGCTGCAGGGGGGGGGGCCCCCATCCCCCAGGGGGGTAGTGGGGGGGCCCCCAGGGGGGGGGCCCCCAGGGGGGCCCCCGGGGGGGCCCCCATGAATTCTAGGGTAGATGCAGCAGAGAAGGGGGTGATGGGGGCTTACTTTTATAAGACTTGTCCTGTGGTGGGTTCTAGTGTTTTGTTTGTAACAAAAGAAGAAGTAAAGGTAGCGGGGTTGAGAGATATAGTTATGTTTATAAGGAACCAGAGAAAGAAAAAAAAAGAAAATAAAAAAAATAATAATATAAATAGTAATATAAATAGTAATAGTGATAGTATTTATAATTATAATTATAAAGAAGAAAAAGAAACAGAAGAAAAAGAAAAAAAAGAAAAAGAAAAAGAAGAAGAAGAAGAAGAAGAAGAGGAGGAGGAGAAGCCAGTTGCTTTTCTTACACAAGCAAATCAAAAACTTTTATCTTTTGTTCTTCCCCCAGATGTTAAGTGGATCGTTCTTAATAGTAAGCTCGTAGAGGGTTTAGGGTTTAGGGTTTATGAGGGTTTATGAGGGTTTATGAGGGTTTATGAGGGTTTATGAGGGTTTAGGGTTTATGAGGGTTTAGGGTTTATGAGGGTTTATGAGGGTTTAGGGTTTATGAGGGTTTAGGGTTTATGAGGGTTTAGGGTTTATGAGGGTTTAGGGTTTATGAGGGTTTAGGGTTTATGAGGGTATAGGGTTTATGAGGGTTTAGGGTTTAGGGTTTATGAGGGTTTAGGGTTTAGGTTTCAGGAGTCGTTCTGTAGCGAATTATAGATTCTTTTTGTTTCTGCTGCTGTTTTTTATTTTTCGTTTTATTGTTTTTATTTTTATTAATTTTTTGTTTTTGTTTTGTTGTTTTATTGTTTTCATTGTTGCTGCTGTTGTGTTTCTGTTTATATATTTATATTATTTTTTTTTATTTTTTATTTTTTTTGTTTTTGTTTTGCCGTTGTATATATTGTTACATTATTACTTTCTATTATATAATAAATATATAAATATATAAATATATAAATATATAAATTTATAATATATAAATATATAAATATATAAATATATAAATATATAAATATATAAATATATAAATATATAAATATATAAATATATTTATATATAAATATATAAATATATAAATATATAAATGACCAATAGCACCCAAACAACTAAACAAATAAATAAACAAAATAAATAAATAAAATAAATAAAATAAACAAATAAACAAATAAATAAATAAATAAATAAATAAATAAATAAATAAACAAATAAATAAACAAATAAATAAACAAATAAATAATTTATTAAATAACTAACTAAACAAACAAAAAACAAACAAACAAAAATAAATAAATAAATAAATAATATATTTGTTTGTGTATATACAGGAAAAAAAGCC
>NW_013570910.1:20446-21321 GCF_000499745.2 Eimeria mitis | reverse complement strand
AGGGTTTAGGGTTTATGAGGGTTTAGGGTTTAGGGTTTATGAGGGTTTAGGGTTTAGGGTTTAGGGTTTAGGGTTTAGGAGTCGTTGTGTAGCGAATCATAGATTCTTTTTGTTTCTGCTGCTGTCTTTTTATTTTTCGTTTTATTGTTTTTATTTTTATTAATTTTTTGTTTTTGTTTTATTGTTTTATTGTTTTTATTGTTGCTGTTGTTGTGTTTCTGTTTATATATTATTTTATTTTTTTGTTTTTATTTTTTCTTTTTTGTTTTTGTTTTGCTGTTGTATATATTGTTACATTATTACTTTCTATTATATATAATATAAATATATAAATATATTTATATATAAATATATTTATATATAAATATATAAATATATAAATATATAAATATATAAATATATAAATATATAAATATATAAATATATAAATATATAAATGACCAATAGCAACCAAACAAATAAATAAACAAATAAATAAATAAATAAAATAAATAAACAAATAAATAAACAAATAAATAATTTATTAAATAACTAACTAAACAACCAACCAACCAAACAAACAAAAAAAATAAAAAAATAAATAAATAAATAATATATTTGTTTGTGTATATACAGGAAAAAAAGCTCTAGAAGCAGTGCGTCTGGGTTATATACTGGGTGTGTTTATAACTGGTTCTTTACGTGAGAGTGAGGGTGTGGGGCTGCATGCATTTTATATAAATATTTTTTCTTCTATGGGCCCCTGGCTAAGGAGAACAGATTCTCCTATATGTTTATCTCATAGATTTAATATAAATATGCTGCTGCAGCAGCAGCAGCATGCAGCAGCAGCAGCAGCAGCTGCTGCTGCTGCTGCTGCTGCGGAAAAAACGGAT
>NW_013570910.1:18269-18658 GCF_000499745.2 Eimeria mitis | reverse complement strand
TGATGCTGTGGCAAATTGTTGCTGCTGCTGCAGCTGCTGTCGCAACTGTTGCTGCTGCTGTTGCAGCAACGACTGTTGCTGCTGCTGCTGCTGCTGCTGCTGCCGCAACTGTCGCTGCTGCAGCAGCAGCAGCAGACAACAGCAAAACATAAAAATCAATTGCTGCTGCACTCGGCCTTCAAGGGGAGGGGGCTGCCCACGACACCAGCAGCAGCAGCAGCAGCAGCAGCAGCAGCAGCAGCAGCAGCAAATGTATTGCATTTGCTGCTGCTGCTGCTGCTGCTGCTGCTGCTGCTGCTGCTGCTGCTGCTGCAACGGGAGGCACCTCGCTCATCTTGGGCGCTCTAAAAGAATCCCCAGGGGCCCCTGCAGCAGCAGCAGCAGCAGCA
>NW_013570910.1:17644-17904 GCF_000499745.2 Eimeria mitis | reverse complement strand
TAGGGTTTAGGGTTTAGGGTTTAGGGTTTAGGGTTTAGGGTTTAGGGTTTAGGGTTTAGGGTTTAGGTTACTGCAGTATAAATATAATTAGAATTCTTCTGGCGGCTCTGTAGGAGATACCGGCCCCCCAGCAGCAACAGCAAGCGGGGAGGTTGGTGCTGCTGCTGTTGCTGCTGTTGCTGCTGTTGCTGCTGTTGCTGCTGTTGCTGCTATTGCTGTTGCTGCTATTGCTGCTGCTGCAGTAATATATATATATATAC
>NW_013570910.1:17149-17560 GCF_000499745.2 Eimeria mitis | reverse complement strand
TATATATATATATATATATATATATATATACATATGACATGCGTGCCAACATCTCTTTAAAAAACGCATCGATGAATTGAGAGAAAAGAAAAAGAGCAGCAAATTAAATTAATTTATTTTCTTTTTTTTTTCAGGTGTACATACACCAGAAAAAAAAAAGAAAAACAAACCGCTGTCTCTATCATAAACCCTCATCATTCTCTTAAACAACAAACAACCCACACTACACTGTCCGCCACTCTGCTGCTGCAGCAGCAGCAGCAGCAGCAGCAGCAGCAGCAGCAGCAGCAGCAGCAAGAGAGACAAGTGTGCTGCTGTTATGTGCAACAGAGCTGGAGACGATCCCAGCCCGAGCAGCTAACACTGTGGGGCCCCACTGCCTCTCACCTCATCAGCTGCTGCTGTCTAGCT
>NW_013570910.1:15038-15177 GCF_000499745.2 Eimeria mitis | reverse complement strand
CTGCTCCTGCTGCTGCTCCTGCTGCTGCTCCTGCTGCTGCTCCTGCTGCTGCTGCTGCTGCTGCTGCTGCGGTAGCTGCAGAGTGATGGGGTCAGGCAGCGGCCCCCCTCCTGGGTAGGGTGTTCCTATTACCCTGCAG
>NW_013570910.1:14702-14938 GCF_000499745.2 Eimeria mitis | reverse complement strand
CTGCTGCTGCAGCTAACTGATGCTGTGAAGGGGATCTGGTAGCAGCAGCAGCAGCAGCAGCAGCAGCAGCAGCAGCAGAAGGACTAACAAAAGGGGTTATCTCTCCTAGATACTGCTGCTGCAGATACAGCTGATAGCCTATGTCTGCATGCGGCGAGTGCTGCTGCAGATGAGGGGAGAAGCGTCTATGTATAATATGGCGTGGATCTGCTGCTGCTGCTGCTGCTGCTGCTGCT
>NW_013570910.1:11056-12439 GCF_000499745.2 Eimeria mitis | reverse complement strand
CAACAGCAGTATCAACACGACAATCTGCACAGCCTCTATGACAAGGCGGCAGCAACACGAGCAGCAGCAGAACGTTCACGGGCATTAGCAGCATGCGATGCTGGTGCTGCTGCTGGTGTTGCTGCTGCTGCTGCTGGTGTTGCTGCTGCTGCTGCTGGCTCTGCTCTGGGGCTTCCGCTTTCTGCTGCTTTTGGTGACGATCGGCGGGATCCTTGCTGCTGCTGCTGCTGCTGCTGCTGCTGCTCTTGCTGCTGCTTCTGTGGTTGCTGCTTCTGCTGTGGCGGTGGCTGGTTCGGCTGCTGCTGCTGCTGCTGCCTCGGCTGCTGCGGCTGCTGCTGCTTCGGCTGCTGCGGCTGCTGCTGCTTCGGCTGCTGAGGCTGCTGCTGCTTCTGCTGCTGCGGCTGCTGCTGCTGCTTCTGCTGCTGTGGCTGCTGCTGCTTCTGCTGCTGAGCCTGCTGCTGCTTTTGCGGCTGAGGTTGCTGCTGCCTCTGCTGCTGCTGCTGTTGCTGCTGCTGCTGCTGTTGTTGCGGCTGCTGCTGCTTCTGCTGCTGCGCCTGCTGCTGTTTCTGCTGCTGTTGTTGCGGCTGCTGCTGCTGCTGCTGCTGCTGCATCGTCTTGCACAAGAGGCGTTGCTGCAGCAGGTGTAGCTGAAGCTGCTGCTGTTGCTGCTGCTGTCGATGACTCTTCGTCTGTCTGCGAATCATCATCGTCAGCAGCAGCAGCAGCAGCAGCAGCAGCAGCACCTGCTGCTGCTGCTCTTGCAGCAGCAGCAGCAGCAGCAGGATTAGTAGTGGGGTCCTCAATACTCGCCCTTCTGCCCTTTCCTGCTGCTGCTCCTTCTGCTGCAGCAACTGCTGCTAGCTCAGCAACAGCTGCTGCTGCATCTGCTGCTGCTCGGGTCACTGCAGCAGGAGGGGGATTACCAGCAGCAACAGCAGCAGCAGCAGCAGCAACATCTGCTAGTGCTGCTACATCACGAGCGCTCATCTCCACTAGATAGCGCCGGCCAGAACCATTGTCTGCTGCTGTTGCTGCTGCTGCTGCTGCTGCTGCTGTTGTTGCTGCTGCTGCTGCTGCTGCTGGTGTTGGTGTTGCTGCTGCTGCTGCTGACTTTGCTGCTGCAGGCCTATCGCTGGTGGCAGAGAGAGGCTGCGGGCGCTGCCTCTGCTGCTGTCGCTGCTGCTGCTGCTGCTGCTGCTGTTGCTGCTGCTGCAGCTGCTTGTCTCGCTGCTGCTGCTGCTGTTGTTTTTTATTCTGCTTTTGTTGCTGTTGCTGCTGCTGCTGCTGCTGCTTCTGCTGCTGCTGCAGCGACTGCCTCTTCTCTGTATCTCCGCTGTCAGATGAGTCTCCTTCGCTTGCATCCCTATCATCCTGCTGCTGTGC
>NW_013570910.1:10888-10956 GCF_000499745.2 Eimeria mitis | reverse complement strand
TCCACTAGATAGCGCCGGCCAGAACCATTGTCTGCTGCTGTTGCTGCTGCTGCTGCTGCTGCTGCTGT
>NW_013570910.1:10183-10788 GCF_000499745.2 Eimeria mitis | reverse complement strand
TGCTTGTCTCGCTGCTGCTGCTGCTGTTGTTTTTTATTCTGCTTTTGTTGCTGTTGCTGCTGCTGCTGCTTCTGCTGCTGCTGCAGCGACTGCCTCTTCTCTGTGTCTCCGCTGTCAGATGAGTCTCCTTCGCTTGCATCCCTATCATCCTGCTGCTGCTGTGCTGCTGCTGCTGCTGCTGCTGCTGCTGCTGCTGCTGATCCACGTGTTGGTGACGCTGCAGCATCTCTAGGCTTTCTGCGGTTTGCTGTTGGCGTTTGGGGGCTGCCATTTGCTTCTGCTGCTGCTGCTGCTGCTGCTGCTGCTGCTGCTGCTGTGGTTTGTCCTGCAGCGTTTGGTGCTGCTCGTGAGCGCTCCGCTGCTTGCTGCTCTTGCTGCTGCTGCTGCTGCTGCTTCTGCTGCTGCTGCTGCTGCTGAGTCTCGCTGGGGTCCAGAGCATTTGATTTCTTCTGCTTCTGCTTTCTCTGGCGAAGGCCCCCATCCTGCTGCTGCTGCTGCTGCTGCTGCTGCTGCTGCTGCCTCTGGTCAGCAGCAGTTGCTGCGGAGGGGTTCACCGCAGCAGCAGAATGCTGCTGCTGTTGCTGCTGCTGCTGCTGCTGTCTGAT
>NW_013570910.1:9918-10083 GCF_000499745.2 Eimeria mitis | reverse complement strand
CTGCTTCTGCTTTCTCTGGCGAAGGCCCCCATCCTGCTGCTGCTGCTGCTGCTGCTGCTGCTGCTGCTGCTGCTGTCTCTGGTCAGCAGCAGTTGCTGCGGAGGGGTTCACCGCAGCAGCAGAATGCTGCTGCTGTTGCTGCTGCTGCTGCTGCTGCTGTCTGAG
>NW_013570910.1:9429-9495 GCF_000499745.2 Eimeria mitis | reverse complement strand
CAATTGTAGCAGCAGCTGCTGCTGCTTGTGTTGCTGCTGCTGCTGCTTCGTCAAGCGAAGTAGCAG
>NW_013570910.1:0-5000 GCF_000499745.2 Eimeria mitis | reverse complement strand
TTATTTCTTTATTTATCTTTTTTATATACTCTTACATCTGCTGCAGTGCAGCCGACTCAACGAGACAGAGAAAATAAAAAAAAGAAAAACAGCAAAAACAGAGAGATACCAGCAACGTATCTAGATATATACTAGTATACAACACAATACAAGTAGCAGCAATAGTAGAAACTGCAGCAGCAGCACCAGCAGCAGCAGCAGCAGTCGCAGCAGCAGCAGCAAGAGAACTCAGTAGCAGCACCAGTAGCGCTAGTGACGCAGCAGCAGCAGCACAAACAGCCGAAAAAGAAAAAAAGAAAAAATAAAACAAAGGCAGAACAGCCAAAAGAAAAAAGAAGAAAAGGAAGGAGAAGACAAAGAAAAAGAAAGCAAAAAAAAGAAAAAAGAAAAAAAAGAAAAAGAGGAGGAAAAAAAAGAAAAAAAAAGGAAAAGAAAAAGGAGAAAAAGGAGAAAGAGAGAGGGAAGAAGAAAAAGAAAAAGAGAAAAAGAAAAAGAGAAAGAGAAAAAGAAAAAGAGAAAAAGAAAAAGAAAAAGGGAAAAAGAAAAAGAAAAAGAAGAAAAGAAAAAGAAGAAAAAGAAAAAAGAAAAAGAAAAAGAGAAAGAAGAAGAAAAAAGGAGAAAAGAAAAAAAAGAAAAAAAAGAAAGACAACAAACCAAAATAAAGTAAGACTAAACCTCTCCCTATCTCTCTCCATTTACATATTTATTTATTTATTTATTTATTTATTTATTTATTTTATTTTTATTTATTTTTTTTATTTATTTTATTTTTTATTTTTATTTTTTTTATTTAATTTACCTTTCGTGTTTAGGGAGCCATCTCTCCGGGTCGGGTGGGTTTCGTTTGTCTATATTAATATTTTTTTTTTTTCTTTTTTTTTTTGTTGCAGCAGCAGCAGCAGCAGCAGCAGCTCCTTCTCCTCCAGCAGCAGCAGCAGCAGCAGCAGCAGCAGCAGCAGGAGCAGCAGCAGCAGCAGCTAGTTTTTTTTTTCTCCCCCCAGAAGAAACAACAGGTAAAGGACGGCCCTCTATATCATCACTATCTATTAAGTCAATTGCTGCTGCTGTTTTTTTATTTAGTAGCTGCATATACACCGCAGCTTTGTTTATATTTATATGTGACAGTGCTTCAGTTAGAGTTATAGAAGCACGAAGCTCTGCTGCTGCTGCTGCAGCAGCAGCAGCAGCAGCAGCAGATGCAGATGCTGCTGCTGCTGTTGTTGTGGTTCCGTATCCATCATCATCCCCCTGCTGCTGCTGCTGCTGCTGCTGTTTTTTCTTTTGCTGCTGCAGCCGCTGCAGCACAGCTTCACACTCAGCAGCAGCAAACTCCCAACGAGATAAAGAAGCAGCTATTTCTGCTGCAGTTAAAGACAAACCCACGTAAGCAGCAGCTCCGCCCTGAACACAGCAGCAGCAGCAGCAGCAGCAGCAGCAGCAGCAGCAGAAGCAGAAGAAGAAGAATGTGGCCGCAACAGCAGCAAAGGATGGAACAACGACGCCAGCAGCAGCAGCAGCAGCAGCAGCAGCAGCAGCAGCAGCAGCCGCAGCAAACGCATTATCAAAGGCAGCAGCAGCAGCAGCAGCAAATGTACAGGCTGAGGCAGCAGCACCTGCAGCTGCAGCAACTAATGCAGCAGCAAAGGCAGTTCCACAGGCAGCAGCGGGTGCAGCAGCAGCAGCAACTGATGTCGAATTATAGGCAGCAGCAGCAGCAGCAGCAGCAGCAGCAGCAGCAGCAGGTGCCGTATCATACGCAGCAGCAGCAGCAGCCCCAAAGGCAGCAGCAGCAGCAGCAACAAAGACAGCAGCAACCACAAGTGAGGCAGCAACAGATGCAGCACCGACGCCAGCAGCAGCAGCAGCAACAATTCCTGCAGCAGCAACAATTCCTGCAGCAGCAACAACTGCTGCAGCAGCAGCAGCAGCAACAACTGCTGCAGCAGCAAGAGCAGCAGCAACAGCAGCAGAGACCAAACAACGGAGGACAACAAAGAAGAAGAGGTAGAAGGTCGAGCAACATGCAGCAGCAGCAGCAGCAGCAGCAGCAGCAGCAACAGCCGCTGCAGCAGCAGCAACAACCGCGGCAGCAGCAGCAATACCAGCAGCAGCAGCAGCAGCAACAGCAGCTGCAGCAGGAGCACGCTGAACGGCAGCAGCAGCAGCAACGCTGGCGTCGGCGGCAGCACTATATGCGGCGGCGACAGCAGCAGCAGCAGCAGCAAGAGCAGCAGCAGCAGGACGACCAGCAGCAGCAGCAGCAGCAGCAGCAGCAGCAGCAACTCATTAACCCCGACGCAGAAGACCCAGTACAGGTAACAGAAGAACAAAACTACTGGCTGCAGATGCTGCTGCTGCTGCAGCGCGACGAGCTGCTGCAGCAGCAGCTGGAGCGGGAGCAGCAGCAGCAGCGGCGGAGGCAGCAGCAGCAGCAGCAGCAGCAGCAGCAGCTACCAGATCATGAGATAGACCATCAACAAATGCTGCGGCTGCTGCAGCAAATGCAGGAGCTGCAGCAGCACCACCCGTATATGCAGCAGCAGCGGCAGCAGCAGCAGCAACAGCAGCAGCGGCAACAGCAGCAGCGCCAGCAGCAGCAACAACAGCAGCAGGAGCAGCAGCAGCAGGACGACCAGCAGCAGCAGCAGCAGCAGCAGCAACGCCGACAGCAGCAGCAGCAGCAGCAGCAGCAACGCCGACAGCAGCGCCAGCAACAGCAGCAGCACCAACCGCAGCAGCAGCAGCAGCTGCTGCACCAACCGCAGCAGCGGCAGCAACAGGGACAGCAGCAGCAGCAAGATGGAGAGCAGCAGCAGCAGCAGGAGGAACAGCAGCAGCAGGAGGAACAGCAGCAGCAGGAGCAGCAGCAGCAGCAGGAGCAGCAGCAGCCGCAGCTGCTGCAGCAGCAGCCATGGAGGCTAAGGCGGGGCCCCCCGCAGCTGGATAGAAACCTGCGGCTGCGTGAGCTGCAGCAGCTGTACATGCTGCTGCAGCAGCAGCAGCAGCAAAACTTTGAGGGAATGCAGCAGCAGCAGCAACAATACTTTCAGAGAGTGCAGCAGCAGCAGCAGCAGCAGCAGCAGCAGCGGCAGCATCGAGAGGAAAGGAGAGAGCAACGATACCAGCAGCAGCAGCAGCAGCAGCAGCAGCAGCAGCAACTGGTGCAGCTGGTGCGACACCATAACCAGTACTATGGGGGGGGAGAACAATACTATCAGCAGCAGCAGGATCTGCTGCAGCAGCTGCAGCAGCAGCAGCGGCAGCAGCAGCAGCAACGCATGCTTAGATATACAAGAAGAAGGAGGAGACAAGCAGCAGAAATAGAGATAGAGGAGAGGCTAGAAGCAGCAGCAACAGCAGCAGCAGCAGCACTTGTCGATACAGGTAATGCACTCATGAATCTATCATCTGCTGCTGATCCTGCTGATTCTGCTGCTGCTGCTGCTACTGCTGCTGCTGCAACAAGAGGTGCAGCAGCAGCAGCAAAAGCAGCAGCAGAAGCAGCAACTGCAGCAGCAGATGCAGGAGCAGCAGCAGCAAGACATTGGCAATTAGAAGCAGCACTGGAGGTAGTAACAGCAGCAGCAGCAGCAGCAGCAGCAGCAGAAGCAGCAGCACGTGCATCTATTGCAGCAGGAGAAGCAGCAACTACGCTGCTGCAGCAGCAAACACGTGCTGCTGCTGCAGCAGCAAACGACACAGCAGCAGCAGCAACACTAGCAACACAAACTGCGTTCAATACAATACAACACCTAACGCAGCTCATCAGCAGCAGAAACATACAAAGGAATATCAACAGCAGCAGCAGCAGCAGCAGCAGCAGACACAGCAGCAACAGCAGCATGCGTACAAAGACAACAACCACCAGAAACAGCACCACACGCAACAGCACCAGCAGCAGCAACAGCAGCAACAGCAGCAGCAGCAGCTACGGCACACCACCCTTCCCCCGCCCTCGCAGGCGACGCAGGATACGCTGAGCTCTCATACCTTGCTGCTGCTGCTGCTGCTGCTGCTGCTGCNTGCTGCTGCTGCTGCTGCTGCTGCTGCTGCAGCAGCAGCAGCAGCAGCAGCAAGAGTAGCAGTAGCATCAGTAGCAGCAGCGGAAGAGTAGTAGCAGCAACAGTAGCAGCAACAGCAGCAACAACAGCAGCAGCAGCAGCAGCAACAGCAGCAACGACACGCCACACTCCCCCCGCCCTCGCAGGCGACGCAGGCTCTGCTGAGCTCTCCTACTTTGCTGCTGCTGCTGCAGCAGCAGCAGCAGCAGCAGCAACAGTAGCAGCAGCAAGAGTAGCAGTAGCAAGAGTAGCAGCAGCAGCATCAGCAGCAGCAGCAGCAGCAGCAGCAACGGAACACCACCCTTCCCCCGCCCTCGCAGGCGACGCAGACTCTCTTACGCTCTCCTCCTACCTTGCTGCAGCAGCAGCAGCAGTAGCAGCAGCAACAGCAGCAGCAGCAGCAGCAGCAGCAGCAGCAGCAAAAAGACTTACTGGTGTGTCTGCAAGGGCCTTGCGCTGCAGCTCTAAGGAAGAGAGAAACCCTTCTACATCTCCCGTTTGCTGCTGCAGCTGTGCTGCAGCAGCAAAAAGAGCAAGATGATCAATGCTGCTGCTGCTGCTGCTGCTGCTGTTGCTGCTGCTGCTGCTGTTGTTGTGCTGCAGCAGCTGCAGCAGCTGCTGCTGCACCTCTCTTAATAGAGAACGAGCAGCTGTTCTGTTGCCCTGCTGCAGCAGCAGAGAGACACGACACAGCTGCAGCTTTGCTGCTGCTGCTGCTGCTGCTGCACCACTGCTGCTGCTGCTGCTGCTGCTGCTGTCGCTGCTGCTGCTGCTGCTGGGAGACAAAGACAGCAGCAGCTGCTTCACTAAATCATCAGCCCGAGAAAAGTGAGACGAAACAAACTAAAAAAAAAAACAAAAAAAATAAAAAAAATATATATATATATATATATATATATATACATATATATATATATATCTATATATATATATATATAT
>NW_013570909.1:7273-7945 GCF_000499745.2 Eimeria mitis | reverse complement strand
ATATTTATATTTATATTTATATCAATATTTATATTTATTTATATTTATATTTATATATTTTTTTATTTATATTTATATTTATATTTATATTTTTATTTATATTTATATTTATATTTATATTTTTATTTATATTTATGTTTACAGCACAGAGAGCGACACAATGTACCCCGTTGATAGAATGTATTTTCTCTCCGCGGTGCAGGAGCGCTACACCTCCGCAGAGAATTTTCGTCAGTATAAAAAAAAAAAAATAAATAAATAAAATAAAATAAAATAAATAAATTTAATTAAAATATATATTTAATATTATTATTAATAAATAATAGTACAAATGATAATAATAAATAAAAAAAAAAAATAAAAAATACACAAAAAAGCAGTGAAGTGGCTGTGGCTAGCTGCAGGTGTTATACAAATAAAAAATAATGAAAAATAGAAATAATAAAAATATTTATTTTTTGTATTTGTTTATTTTATTTAATTTATAAGTTTGTTTAGTGTTATATATTATTTGTATTTATGTAGAATTGTTTTTTTATATATTTTTATATATTTATTAATTGATACTTTCGTTTGACGTATACTTACCGATGTCTTGATTGTTTGTTGTTTTTGTATTTGTTTGTTTTTTTTATATTTATTTATTTATTTATTTATTTTTTGTTTTTCTTT
>NW_013570909.1:7018-7109 GCF_000499745.2 Eimeria mitis | reverse complement strand
TAATCAACAAGATATGGGGCAGCATACAGGTACTTGCTTGTTTTTATATTTTTTTGTTTATTTATTTATAAAGAGGATTGTTTTTTCTTCT
>NW_013570909.1:6001-6918 GCF_000499745.2 Eimeria mitis | reverse complement strand
AATAAAAAAAAAAAAAAAAAAAAAAAATACACAAAAAAGCAGTGAAGTGGCTGTGCGTGTTATACAAATAAAAAATAAATATAATAAACAAATACAAAAAATAAATATTTTTTATTATTTATATTTTTTATTAATTTATAAGTTTGTTTCGTGTTATATAGAATTTTTATCTATGTATGAATTGTTTTTTATATATTTTTATATATTTATTTATTGATACTTGATTGTTTGTTGTTTTTGTATTTGTTTGCTTTTTTTATTTTTATTTATTTATTTATTTTTTTTCGTTTTTCTTTGTTTACCTTCAGGGCGTCTGCGGATGCTCATTTCTTCCCTTGTTCTTCTTTTTGTTAGTTTATTTTTATATTTCAATCGATGAGTGCATGCAGAGAGAAAAAACAGCAGCGGGAATAAATATAAAATATATATAAATTATATTTTATTTATTTTATATATAATATAATCAACAAGATATGGGGCAGCATACAGGTACTTGCTTGTTTTTATATTTTTTTGTTTATTTATTTATAGAGAGGATTATGTTCTTTCCTTTTGGCGGTTTATATGAAAAACATTTTGGCTTTATATCCCCACCAATGTTTTAAATTAATTCGTTTGCAAACAGAAAAAAATAAAATATTTTTTTCTGTTTTTTTATGTTGGTGCTGGGTGGTTGTTTGTGCGGCATCAAGAGCTGTACATACACCCCAACAAAACCCGAAATGAATTTTCATTATAATTTGTATATTAGTTTATAATAATTATTTTATTTTATTAATTTATTAGTATTTTATTCTTATAACACAATAAAAAGCTATTATTTATTTATTTATTTTATTTTTCTTTTTTTACTGCTAGCCCTGAAGAAACAAAGAGGGGGCCATAAGAACCCTTCCTGCTGCTTTCTCTTTTTTATT
>NW_013570909.1:5594-5911 GCF_000499745.2 Eimeria mitis | reverse complement strand
ATATTTAACTCGCTTCGTTCTGTATGTACATGAGCTGTATAGCTTTGTTCTCTTTCTCTAACAAAGTACAGAAGCAAGCAGAAATGTAAATAGAGAATAAAAGTAAGAGTTTATAAGAAACAGCTAAGCCCCTTGGTGGGGGGGGGGGAGAAACAACCTAAGCAGAGCTGGCTGGGGGTGTATACACGCCAGCCCCCCCGCATATACAGTAGGAAAAATAAATTAAAAATAAATTAAAAAAGTTTTATTTGTTGCATGTTTGTTTAGTTCTAAATAAAATTAAAAAATATTTGTTTTTGCTTGGTTGCTGCTGATAT
>NW_013570909.1:2820-5494 GCF_000499745.2 Eimeria mitis | reverse complement strand
GGGGGGGGGGGGGGGGGGAGAAACAACCTAAGCAGAGCTCGCTGGGGGTGTATACACGCCAGCCCCCCTGCATGTACAGCAAAATAAATATAAATTAATAATAAATTAAAAAAGTTTTATTAGTTGCATGTTTTTTAGTTCTAAATAAAATAAAAAAATGTTTGTTTTTGCTTGGTTGCTGCTGATAAAGGCAAAGAAAGGGGGGGGCTACAGAGCCGCCGACTATGCGTGCTAGTGTAAGAGATGAAATGGTATTATATAAATATTATTTAATATTTTATTTTGTTTTTTAATTGTATTTTTATATAAACAATATCTTTTATTGTTAAAGAAGAGGAGCTGCATATACACCCCAGCTGCCTATACACCTCAGGTGACCGACGACGGCAGCGGGCTCCTCTCCCCACCAAAACATCGACTTTTAGAAAAATTTAAAACTTTAAATAAATCAATTTAATTTTATTTGTTTAAATAAAATATAATAAATAAATTTAAGCCCTCATTTGCAACAAAACGTGAAGGAAGACGGAGGGGGGCCCCCCTAACCAGTGTGCTCGAGGATTGCTGGGGGCCCCCCCAGCATGTTGCCTACCCTTCTGTGTCTAGCACGAATATTGTTTGTATTTGCGAAAAAGAATTAAAAAATGAATTTTAATTGATTTATTTGCGGTGTATAGACAGTTTAAAGTGTATATACAGCACAGGAATGAGGCCGGATGCAGCACCACTCGATACAACACAGCAGCTCTGCTTCTCTGCGGCTCTTAGCGAAATTTCAGAAAATAAATTTTTTTCTTTTTACTTTTATGAATTTACTTTTAAAAAAGAGCAGCATTTTAAGATAAAAACAGCAGAAACAACAACAGCAGCAGCAGCAGCAGCAGCAGCAGCAGCACCAGCAGCACATACACAAATACAGCTGCAACACAATCTGCTGCAGTATATACACCAGCAGCAACACAAACATCAGCAGCAGCAGCAGCATCAACAGCAAAAGGATCAGCCCCATAACAACAGCAACAACAATAACACAACAATAATAATAACAATCCCCAGCAGCAGCAGCAGCAGGAGGAGCAGCCGCAGCAGCAGCAGCAGCAACAGCAGCAACAGCAGCAACAACAGCAGCAGCAGCAGCAGCAGCAGCAGGAGCAGCAGCAAGAAGAAAGATGCACGGGCGGCGGCGAGACCAGCTGCCAGTGCTTTCTCCTGAGAAGCAAGAAGAGCAGCGGCAGAAGGTTCGGTTGGCTTTCGCTTTGCTGCAGCGGCTGCTGCAGCAGCGGTGCTCGGGTGTACGTACACCTGAGGCCCTGCGGGCCACACGCACGCTGCTGGAGTTTCACTCCGAGCTGGCTCCTCTATGGAATTACAGAAAAGAAATCATCAGCAGCTGCTGCAGCAGCAGCTGCAGCAGCAGCAGCAGCAGCAGCAGCAGCAGCAGCAGCAAACAGCAGCAGCAAAACAACGACACCCAACAAGATACGCCGCACTCGGATAGCACCAAGACAGAAGCAAATAACGACAGCAGCAGCAGCAGCAGCAACAGCAGCAGCAACAACATCAGCACCAGAATCGACAAGAGCCGCCGCAGCAGCGACATCATCATCATCAACAGCAGCAGCAGCAGCAACAGCAGCAGCAGCAGCAGCAGCAGGTCAGGGGTCGATAGTATATCTTTGTCTTCGTTGCTGCAGCAGGAGCTGCAGCTGACGAGTTGTTTAATTTGCAGAGGCAAGAGCAAGGCCTACTGTTTGTGGCTGCACCGCAGCTGGGTGCTGGCGAAGCAAATCGAGCTGCTGCTGCTGCCGCTGCTGCAGCACACAGAAACAGAACAGCAGCAGCAGCAGCAGCAGAAGCAGCAGCAGCAGAAGGAGCAGCAGCAGGAGAAACAAGATGGGGAGTATCAGCAGGATCAGCAGCAGCAGCACCAGCACCAGCAGCAGGAGCAGCAGCAGCAGGATCAGCAGCAGCAGCAGCAGCAACAGCAGCAGCAGCAGGAGCAGCAGCAGCAGCAGCAAAGTATTGATAAGAGTGTATTAGTTTCGTGTATCGATGAGTGTATATCTGTGCTGCAGCAGGAGCTGCATGCATGCAAGCTGCTGCTGCAGCAGCAAGACAACCGAAACTTTCACTGCTGGCAGCACAAAATGATGGTGGGGGGATGGCTAGCAGCAGCAGAATATCTTAAACAAAATATTTATTCTTATGCTGCAGCACAACAAGGTGAAATACATAAACCCTAAACCCTAAACCCTAAACCCTAAACCCGTCGGGGTTCGCTGTCAGCAACGGGACGGAGATAGCAGCAGCAGCAGCAGCTGCTGCTGCTGCTGCTGCTGTTGCTGTTGCTTCTGCTGCTGCTGTTGCTGCTGCTTCTGCTGCTGCTGCTGTTGCTGCTGCTTCTGCTGCTGCTGCTGTTGCTGCTGCTTCTGCTGCTGCTGCTGCTGCTGCTGCTGTGGGTAGAACCCCATCCATGAATAGGAGCAACAGATGCAACACGAGTTTGTGCTGCGGTTGCTGCTGCGGTTGCTGCTTTTGCTGTTGCTGCTGCTGTTGCTTCTGCTTCTGCTGCTGCTGTTGCTGCTGTTGCTGCTGCTGCTCCTGCTGCTGCTGCTGCGTGGTGAATTGGTTGGGTGCAGATATCTTTTTAATTTTTTTTTGCGAATTTGTACAT
>NW_013570909.1:2174-2781 GCF_000499745.2 Eimeria mitis | reverse complement strand
ATATATATATATATATATATATATATATATATATATATATATATATATATATTTATATATTTATTTATATATTTTTGTATTTATTTTTATATTTATTTTGTTAGGTGTTTCTCTCTCTTCTCGTTGCTTAGCTGCATGCGCAGCATTTTGCTGCGAGCAAATAAAAATCGATTTATCGAATTTCTCGGGATGGCATTTTCTGCTCAAGTTTAAACAAAAACAACAACACACGCTTCTCCATACACTCTGGCAGGTATATTTATATATATTTATTTGTTTTTATTTGTGTTTATTTGTTTTTATTTGTGTTTATTTGTTTTTATTTGTGTTTATTTATTTATTTTTGCGTTTATAGTTCTTTATTTATCTTTATTTTTATTTTTTGGCATTTTCTGCTCAAGTTTAAACAAAAACAACAACACACACTTCTCCATACACTCTGGCAGGTATATTTATATATTTATTTGTTTTTATTTTGGTTTTTGTTTGTTTTTATTTGTGTTTATTTGTTTTTATTTGTGTTTGTTTGTTTATATTTGTGTTTATTTATTTATTTTTGCGTTTATAGTTTTTTATTTATCTTTATTTTTATATTGTGGGTGGCATT
>NW_013570908.1:6167-7948 GCF_000499745.2 Eimeria mitis | reverse complement strand
ATTTCAACAGTGCTTCTGAAGACACGTTGCACTGCCGAATTTCTCTTTCCCGTTGCCTTCTCTTAGTAAGCATATCTGGCAAAGGGAAACGATCATATTCGGACATTGTTTGCGCCGATGTGGGTTTGGCCCCAGAAGGACAGTCCCGTCTTGCGAGCCATGCGGAATGCTTGTTCTGTAGAGTTATTGGTTGTCATTCTCTACGCGATGCATATTTAGCTGTTTCGTCCGCTCAGGCAGCCGACTGGCGTTACGCGCCCTGCGCCGCTCCATTGCGTTTTGCATCGCTTTTTTTAGTGTTTGCCGAATGCTACCTTCTTTTCAAACTTTGCTTATAGGATGGCTGTCCCGCCGCTGTATATGAGCTTTGAATAAGCTCAGTGGGGGCGGTTCCATCTCCAGGTGCTCGCATGTTTGGAGGCAGAAGGCTATGCTACAAACCGCAGCATATGTTGCCGTGTCTTCAGTGCCGTCTGCTGCTGCTGCTTGCTATTGTCTGTCTGTACACCTTGCTGCAGCAGCAGCTTGCTCGTGCCTTTCCTACTACGTTGCGCCGTTGGCCCCTAATACCTCGGCAGACATTTCAAAGGGGAGGGGCCTTCTGCAGCAGCAACAGCAACAGCAGTAGCAGCAGCAGAAGCAGCAACAACAACGCCTCAATCGGGAGCTCCTTCCCTCTCCGCCCTTCTGCTATGGCGGGGGAGCAACTCGGCCCCCCTGCAGCTCGGTGAATCTCGTCTTGCGTCTGCCCAGCGAGCAGCAGCAACGACAATAGCACGAGCAGCAACAGCTGTCGCAACACGTTTGAGGAATCCTTTTGTGCCTCTGTGTGCTTTCTCTTCGTGCTGGGGGTTGCACGCCTTCCCGCGCCCGCTGCTGCTGCTGCTGCTACAAATGCTGCTGCTGCTGCTGCAGCTGCTTCTTAGGGGAGATGGAGAGGCCTTCGTAACAGCATCAGGTCCAGACCGTGTGGCCTCCTCGGCTGCACAGGAAGTCGCCGATATGACACTGCAATCGCCAGGGGGGCCCACGAAAAAGCACTGCCCCCTTGGGGACCCCAAAGGGCACATAGGAGGCTGCCACAGCCATAGGGGCGCCTCGAATGCCACGGGGGTCCCCCCAATACCATTCGGGGCTCCATGCGACAGCAGGGCCCGCAAGGGCATAGAGGGCCCCTAATGGAGCCAAAGATGAGGGGGGCCACCAAGAGCATTGGGGACCCTCAAAACACCTTTGAAGTGGCAATCGGGGAACCGCAAACGATTTCTGAACCCTGAAACCAAGATGGCACTCCTACTACCAGTCGATTAGGTCTTGCGCTTAGGATGTAGGGATTACGGGGTTATTTGTAGGAGGCACCGAAGGTGAAAAAAGAAATAAGAGGACGACGAGCGGTTCCGCGTCAGCATGTTTCTCCTTTTATTCTTCGTTTGTCTCTTCCTCTTTGTTTTTCTTCTTCTTATTGTCTGTCTCTTTCTCTTTGTTTGTCTCTTTCTTTTTGTGTGTCTGTGTGTTAGTCGTTATTCTGTTGCCCCTGTTGCCCCCTCCGGTCTGTTGCTTCTGTTGCTCGCACTGCTGCTGATGTTGCTGCTGCTGTGGCTGGTGCTGGCCCTGCTGCTGTTGCTACCACTGTTGTTATAGCTGCCGCCGTCACTGTTCCTGCTGCTTTTGCTGCCACTACTATTGTTGCTGCTTTTGGCACTGTTGCCGCTGCTGCCACAGTCGTTGGTACTGCTGCTGTTCCGTTATGTGTTTAGTTTCTGCTGCTCGTCGTTTACAGA
>NW_013570908.1:5832-6084 GCF_000499745.2 Eimeria mitis | reverse complement strand
GGGCAACCGTCGTGTTCTTAACCGTCAGACTTATGCTCCTGTTGCTTCTGGTGCTGATGCTGCTGTCCCTCTCGGTGCCGATGCTGGTGGTGGCGCTGGTGCTGGTTGTAATGGTTTTGCTGGTGCTGCTTCTGCTGCGACTGCTACTGCTGCTGCCACTGCTGCTATATACCTCACTGTCGCCGTCTTATTTCCCCTTTATTATATAATATATTCCTTTCTCCTCCTGTCTCTTCCCCTTCTTTTATTATA
>NW_013570908.1:5334-5732 GCF_000499745.2 Eimeria mitis | reverse complement strand
TAGTTTCTGCTGCTCGTCGTTTACAGAATGCCCTCTCTTAGAATTGCCTTGATGGGGCCAGCAGCCTACAGCGCATTCGTATCATCATCATCATCATCAGCAACAGCAGCAGCGGCAGTTCATCTGTCCCCGCTTGGGTGATGCGGCAGGCGGGTCGATATTAAGCAAATTTCCGGGCTGTCAGGGCAAAAAGCAAATTCTTAACCGTCAGACGTATGCTGCTGTTGCTGCTGGTGCTGATGCTGCTGTTCCTACTGGTGCCGATGCTGGTGGTGGCGCTGATGCTGGTGGTGGTGTTTTTGCTGATGCTGCTTCTGCTGCGACTGCAACTGCTGCTGCCACTGCTGCTATATACCTCTCTGTCGCTGTCTGATTCCTCCTTGATTATATAATCTATT
>NW_013570908.1:4620-5286 GCF_000499745.2 Eimeria mitis | reverse complement strand
ATATATATATATATATATATATATATATATATATATATATATATATATATATATATGTATGTATGTATGTTTATTTCTCTCTCTCCTCTGTCTCCGGTGTGTAGAGATCCTCTTGTCGCTGCCACTGTGACCCTGCGGCATTTAACTCGACTTGCTTTCTTAGATGCCGCTATTATATTTAGGGATATCATAGTACTACAAGGGTTAATCCTACAAATCCCAATAAGCCCTAAGCCCTAATACACCATAATCCCTAATAAATAGAGCTGCAGTGCACATCACCGATGCCGCTATTACATCTAGGGATATCATAGACTACAGGGGTTACTCCTACAAACCCTAATCAACCCTAAACCCTAGTAGACCGTAAACCCTAATAAATAGTGCTGCAGTGCACCTCACCGATGCCGCTATTACATTTAGGGATATCGTAGACTACAGGGGTTACCCCTACAAACCCCAATCACCCCTAAACCCTAATATACCGTAAACCCTAATAAATTGTGCTGCAGTCCACCTCGTCGCAGCTGGCGATGCAAGCTAGCGTCACGCCTGAGCACAAGGAAGCTTCAACGTAGCTTCCTTTACTGCATGCCTTACCTCTGTTCACACTGATGGAGCCTTTGTATTTGCTTATAGGCAATTTACCAAGGCCAAGCACCATGC
>NW_013570908.1:3912-4520 GCF_000499745.2 Eimeria mitis | reverse complement strand
TCTTAGATGCCGCAATTACATTTAGGGATATCATAGACTACATGGGTTACTCCTACAAACCCTAATCAACGCTAAACCCTGATACTCCGTAAACCCTAATAAATAGTGCTGCAGTCCACCTCGTCGCAGCTGGCGATGCAAGCTAGCGTCACGCCTGAGCACAAGGAAACTTCAACGTAGCTTCCTTTACTGCATGCCTTACCTCTGTTCACACTGATGGAGCCTTTGTATTTGCTTGTAGGCAACTTACCAAGGCCAAGCACCATGCTCTGCCTGCACGTAGCATATGATCCAGACCATGGTACATGCTCTGTAATATGTAGCTTGGTCGGCGTGCAGTTAGCGTAAAGAGTTGCGGTAAGAGTTTCGCCAAAGCTCTTACCTTAAGTGGTCGTGCTAACTGGTCGCAGCATCTCCAACTGCGGCGAAAAGCACACCTACAAGTAGGCTGTAAAACGCTGGTTTCTGCACGACAGGCCCAGTAACACTGAAATTACTGAAACCTTTAGGTGAACCTTATCTTTTTACCAATGATAATGTTGCAACATATAGATCAGGGAACGGCTAATAATTGGCGCCAAAGTCCGGGTGATCACGAATATTGTGCA
>NW_013570908.1:3186-3812 GCF_000499745.2 Eimeria mitis | reverse complement strand
TGGTTTCTGCACGACAGGCCCAGTAACACTGAAATTACTGAAACCTTTAGGTGAACCTTATCTTTTTACCGATGATAATGTTGCAACATATAGATCAGGGAACGGCTAATAATGAGCGCCAAGGTCCGGGTGATCACGAATATTGTGCGCATGCGGCTGCATTCATGACAGTAGTAAGGCAGTAGGGAGTTAAACAAGGGTGCAGGCGCCATAGCGTCGCAGTTGCGGGTTGTCTCAGGGGACAGTTTCCAAGGAGTCTCCGAAGGGACCGGATCACAGATCGGGCGCGTGATACGCTCAACGAGAGGTTGTTCTAGGAAGGACTGATATACCATGTTCATAGAAAATCGATGAGAACAAGGTTCTGGGGCAATATGGGCTGCAAGGCACGAATGTCCCTTCGGAGACTCACTGGAAACTGTCCCCTGACCCAACACGCAACTGCAGCAGTATGGCGCCTGAACCCTTGTAATGCCCCGGGGTTCACAGACCCAGTAACATTGAAATTACTGAAACCTGCAGACGCATCCTATAATTTATCAACGGTATTGACAATGTGACCTATAGATATGCAATGAGCTGGTGAATGGCGTTGGAATCTCATTGATCAGAGAGATAGCGCACCA